>NC_133211.1:5509849-5522349 GCF_958299795.1 Porites lutea
ACCCTAAATAAACCCTCAAGTTGCTAATTGGGTAGAACTATATGAATTAAATAACCTATTAGAGTCAGTGGATGACTAAGATGATTTTTTAAATCATGATAATTGATGACATCTTTGCACTGCGATGGCTGACGGTTCACATGACTTTGGTGCCAATCAGACCAGATCTGACATGTATCAGATGCCAGCTTCTGTTGAGCAGGGTGAATAGATGTGGCGCAGAAATGTTTTTCACGATGTTCATATTATCATTATCGCGACGTAAACTTGCAAAATAATGCCTAGGCTCCCTCACAGAGTCTTCGTTCAAGCTTAGGCCAGAAATTATTCTTTTTTCTTTGACATCTCATTGACCATTTCCACCAGGCCTCAGAGCCCATGCATCTTGCCACTCGCAAATGATAAGGCCTTGTATCAAGTTCTTCCACTATTCATCCCAAACGTTGAAAGTTTTTTAAGTACGATTATCCTCTATCAGAAACGATAATTCATTTGTCTATACAAAGTAAATTCATACAATCTCCTTAATTTAAATTTTGATCACGTGTTTAGTCACGTAACAGATTTAACACACACGGCAGAATAAGAACCTGAGATATTTAATCACGAAAAAGTTCGAGATATTTTAGGCTACCCAGCAAAAGTCATTGCCGATCAATCATGTTTCTCGGAACACACTTTGGAGCCTAATTTCTTCTTCTCTATTTTTCCAGTTTTAGTTTTTTTTCTTCCAAAATGTCAAAGCTAAAGTGTCCAGCTTTCGCCTCCGTCATCCTCCCCGCTGCGGTGGAATCATGCACAAAGCGATCGCTTATTTTATGTGAAACAATAACAATCTTTTTCTCTTTCAGTTACTCAGGCTTCAGCGTGAATTTTTTAAGGCAAAGTAAAGAAGATTGCGAGAAGAAGGTTGAGCGCCTTATACTATTTAGTTTGTTAAGTAAACACTATTTCTGACTCTCTCCTCACGTCGCTGATTGCATCTAATGACACTGCAGTGTTTTTTTTTTACTTGTTACTGGAAAAGTCTGTGTTAAAATTTTATTGCAAGGTACTGTACTTCTAATAAAGGGTTTGTTACGCTCAATGCTGACTATTCCACTTTTATAAAAAGCTCTTGGTGGACAAAGACAGTCAGTATACATGACAGGGTCATGACAGCTCAACCAATGTTTGCATCAAAATTATCATACGTAATACAAATATTAAAATTTCGATAGTGTGTCGCCGTTTTTTCATGTTAAGAAAATAAAGGAAACATCTTTCCCATCATTGTGAAACTCGCCATTTCCAACTGAAAACGAAAGGAGCACTTAAAGAAGAGTGGGCTCAAAATGTTACGCTTGTTTATTCCGTTGTTTCTTGTTCTGATCTTGCGTTCCTTCGCAAGCCAGAAAAACTCTGTAAGCAATGTTTGGCACTTTTTTTAGTTCGGTCCTTGAAAATAATTAATTTTGTCTAATATAAAAAGCAAGATCAAATGAATATACACTATGACTGTGCTACTTTAACCAATAAAATACAATACTAATGCCTTGCGGATTTCCTCTTGATTAGGTATCAAATCAAAACCATTGCTGCAACTGTCGCGACGGTAAGCTAAAGACTCTTAATGAATCCTGATTCCTATTTATAGATGTTGTTCTAACATAATTTCCCATTTTTCCCCTAGGAAGGGACGGACGAGATGGTCAGAACGGTAAGATAAGGCATGGCACATATCCATATAACCATGTTTTCACTAACTGACACAATGCACAGCAGTTCTGAATTCTATTAAGAAGTAAAATACTTTCTGACCCGGTCAGCCTTCCAATTTAGTACCTATACGTATATATCTGTTCACAACGTCTGCTCACAAAAGGAACAGTAGATTGCTAGCAGGAAAATACTGCCATAGGAACTTAAATTAGCCATATAGTTACGTTCCATATTACAACTGGGCGAATTCATCTAAAAACAATATGAGAAGTTCTGACTGCTGAAAATGGAAAGTGAACCTTGTTAAAAGTCAGATAACGTAGTCAGAGTTGGGACTCTTTAATTTAGATGGTGTAGAAAAATAAATGAAGTGTTAATTAAGAGATCAAGATCACTGACGTGGCATTCAAAATTGTTGTCTTCCGCTTTCTTTTCCGTGAGTTCTTCTCGTTCTCTTTTGTACTCATTACCTTTAAATAATTTTATTTTTTCACACCCAAGGAAAGGATGGTCGTGATGGAAGAGACGGGATCAACGGGAACGGAATGAAGGTAAAAATATTAAAAAGGAATAAAGCTTTTTCCTCTTTGCCGCAGGGATCAGGAGTAAAGCGAACGCTTACTTTGTGCAAAACAATAGAGTCAATAGAAACGTTTTTAAACTCTTGCGCCAAACTAGTCGTGAGTGCATGTGCTAGAGCGTTACACTTTGAAATACTCTGCAATTTCGTCACCAGAACCTTCGGATCATGAGTAGTGGTCGAGAATGGCTACTTTGGCAAACTGACAGGAAAACATGGCGATACTTTGAAAGATCGTGACACAGAAGGTGCTCGCTTTAGAGACGTGGTAATTAACTGAGGATCGTTCAAGAGCAAACTTAGGTGGGGTTTTGGGGGAGGGGGTAAAGCTGATGGAAGTAAGACAGGAATATCTTTTTCCAATTCTCAAATGTACCCATCAGTGTATTTTTAGGGCAAGGTATAGGGGTAGAGTGAATTGCGGGAGAGAGTTAAAGCGTTCAGTGCTTTGTCTTGCGCCTCATACCATTTAGTTTGTTTAGTTAACACGTATTTCCGGCTATCTCCTCATGCCACTGATTATATAAAGGGAAACTCAATGTTATTGCTTTTATTTGCTTCAAAAATTCTTCGTAACGATTTAATAACATATACTGAACTGTACTTCAAGGACTTGCTGTTATTGCCTGTTGTGGATAGTTTTTCTGTATTTAAGCTCTCGGCCGACAAGGACACAATCTCCACCCCAGGAGCTCTTCTCCGTATAAAGGCCGGAGTCAAAACCGTAAGCACTGGGTCGAGATTGGACAAGGACAGTAAATGACAAGGGTCATGAGATTATGGGTTATCATACATAATACATACATTAAAATTTTGATGGTCTCGCCGTTTTTTCATGTTAACAAAATAAAAAAAACTATATTTCCCATCACTGCGAAACTCGCCATTTCCTACTGAAAACGGAAGAAGCACTTAAAGAAGAGTGAGCTCAAAATGTTGCGCTTGTTTATTCCCTTGTTTCTTGTTCTGGTCTTGCGTTCCTTAGCAAGCCAGAAAAACTTTGCAAAGAATGTAAGTTTGGCTTTTTTTAGTTCGGTCCTTCTATAAATTAATTTTGTGTAATAAAAAAGTAAGATCGAAAGAATAAACACCATGACTGTGCTATTTTAACCATTGAAAATTCATTATTAATACCTCGCGGATTTTCTCTTGTTTAGGTAGCAAATCAAAACCATTGCTGCAACTGTCGCGACGGTAAGCTAAAGACTTTGAATGAATTCTGATTCCTTTCTGTTCATGTTGTTTTAATATATTTTCTCATTTTTATTCTAGGAAGGGACGGACGAGATGGTCAGAACGGTAAGATAAGACATCGCACATATTAATAATAACCGGGCATGTTTTCACTAACCCGATGTTGACGATTCAAGACCCAGCAGTTCCCTTTTTTCATTAATTAAGCAGTAAAATACTTTCTGACCCGGTCAACCTTCCAATTTAGTACCTATACGTATATACCTGTTCGCACCTTCTGCCCATAAATGGAATAGTAGATTGTTAGCAGAAAATACTGCCATAAGAACTTAAACTAGTAGTACAGCTCCATATTACAACCGGTCGAATTAATCTGAGAAAATATAAGAAGTTCTGACTGTTGAAAATGGAAAACTGAACGTTATTAAAAATAAGAGTAACGTAGTCAGAGTTGGGACTTTTTAATTTAGATGGTGTAGAAAAATAAATGAACTATTAAGTAAGAGATCAATGTCACTGACGTGGCACTCAAAATTGTTGTCTTCCGCCGTTTTTTTGCGTGCGTTTTCTCTTTCTCTTTCTCTTTTCTACTCATCAGTCATTAAATTATTTTATTTTTTCACACCCAAGGAAAGGATGGTCGTGATGGAAGAGACGGGATCAACGCGGGAAACGGAATGAAGGTAAAAATATTAAAAAGGAATAACGTTTTTTCTGCCATTACCAAATCTATGATAAATTATTTCTGGGAACAAAGATGAATAAGCCAGAGGAGAACTTTTAACAACACCGGACAAAAGGCTAAGATTACTCAAGCTCCCTGCAATCCGAGATTTCAGCTGCCTCCAAAAAACACGCTTGTTTAACTCCAGAGTCTATTTTCTGAAGGAAAAGGGGACCGACACAGTACCACCTTAGTCTGTTCTCATAAATTAGTTACAAAGATAAATAATTCCGTTTAAAATCTGACGAAATCTCAGCGGTAAAGACCAGTCTTAAGTAAAAGCATTACGGAAAAGGAGATCTGAGTTTTCTAGTTTCCTCAACCCTAGATGGGTTTGAAGAACAGTTAAGGACTTGTTTGTTTTTCAGGGTCAAAAAGGAGAACGTGGTTCACCAGGAAACAACGCAGGAGCTGTAATTAAGTTTAGCGATACCGCTGAGAAATGTACCGCAAGCATCGCCGGCACTGTAAGCTACAATAGTTCCCAGAAATCGTTGCAACTCTGTGATGGAAGTGTTTGGCTTCCACTGCTGACTGTTGGCAAAGGTTACACAGCGGATAGACCAGGCCGCCATTGTTTGGATATTTTAAATTCTGGTAAGCTTAAGCAGTGATAAATAAATAGAGCCCATAAGGGAATGAGGAGAATAATGATGGTTGTAGAGAATGCTAGGAAGAACATGGCCTGCAGTGCAGGCGTATATATTGGGGGCGAGTGAAAGCTGCTTTTTAAAGTTTGCAATGCATGCTTCAGCCACCATCTTTGAACTTATTACAGAGGATGATTGCGGAGAGTAGAATTAAAGACCTTTAGGGTAGGCGTGAGGGTGAAAGGAAAAAGGTGGGAAGGGCGGGGGAGGAGAAAAGCATGGACTTGGGTACTGAGAAAAAGACTGTCATCCAAAGACGTAATAATATTCATTTTTCAATATATTTATGATCAGGCCAAAGTCATGGCAGTGGCCTTTACCGGATTGATCCAAACGGTGGCTCGACAAAAGACTCGTTCCAGGCCTTCTGCGACATGGAAACTGAGCGTGGAGGTTGGACCCTAGTTGCCACAAAGGTCTCCCCAGGCTTCCTCTTCATCAAAACTGTTTTCTCATCAGTGGCCGCTGCAACTAAGAACACAGATGCCGCGAGTCACATACACCCAAGCATAGGGAACTGGAAAGAGGTTATGTTCCGCTTTGCTGACGTTGATACCATCCGAGTCATTTACAACAGAAAAGTGGGCGCACCAAACAAAGACAAGGAGGAATTCGACAAGTTCTTGATGGGAAAGTCTATGAATGTGGGAAAAAACGTGAATGGATTTTATAAGTACAGTCCAGCAGATAACAAAAGAAATCCCAGCGTGGGTTTTGCCACCATATCTACTTTGTACTTCGGTTCAAGGAATGGGATCTCAGAAGGTCATAGTGGCACGGATAAGTGGCTTGACATGTGGCGTGGTGGAGACAGCTCAAACAACTACATCTACAGTGATAACAGCAGGGCGCGGGGCACCAAATGTATCGCGGGTTACTGTTATCTGAACAAGCCAATCTGGGTGATGGTGCGTTAGCAAATCCATCAAGCCAATACACGAGCAGCTGATTACGGGAGAGAGAATTAGATACTTCGGAGTTAAATGTCGAGAATAAAGTAGGTTTTAAAAGAGCCGGACCGCTAGAGTATCAAAAGCTCCGACAATGTTGTCAAGATTAAAACGACTTGATGATTAGTCCAGTTGAAAGAATACTCGCATCCTGTACTGAATCCTCATAAAATAAAATAAAAAGTGTTGGCGATTTGGTTGTGTGTTGTTTATTTGTCGGTTGTTTGTTTGTTTGTTTTTTTCCAGAACAATCCTTTTGTTGCTTGGGTAAGGCTGAAATAATTAAGGACTACATTCTAGCCATCGTAGAAAGCTTTTCCGTCTGGTTTCGGAGCAAAGAAAGACCGACGAAAGGAATTTTCGGTTTTGGCCGCGCGAGAAATGGAACGAGAGACATAATGAGAGAGGGTCCTTCCTTACTTTTCTTCCCCACCCCCTCCCCGCTCTTTAACTAGCGCCATTTTTCGCGCGGTCTTTTCGTTCCTTATTCTTTGCTCCCAAACCGCACGTAGACGCTTGCTACGCAAGCTGAGTAGATTCAGTTTCACTTTACCTATCCGCGAAGTTATTCAGTCGATCAGAAATATTCTCAAAAATGCAGAACTGAGGTTATTAAAGGTTCTTACAATTTACGATGCTGACTGCGTCAATTAATGAAAAATTTGTTGTTTTCAGCCTCAAAAGAGAGTAGCCTCGGTTGTTCATATTTCTTTTCCGGGTTTTCAAAATAACTCAATAGACACCGGAAAAGTATTTTTTTCTAATATTCAAGACGAAAAGGCAATTTTAAAACCACTAGGCATAACATCATCGCATTGTAGCACCCTGTGTTACATAGTCTTAAGTTATAACATATTGAATCAGAAAGCCGGTCGGCAAAGCCTATATCTATATCTAAATCTCATTTTAGTTCAAGATCATTGCATGAAGCGAATTGTTTAAAGTGCGGGTTTATTACCGATAAAGGGAGATGCGCTTGATCGTGCTCTTTTTATATTCCTCCAACCACACAAGATACGAATCGTGAAAAAGAACTTGGTATAAGCAGGACAACCGAAAATGCTGATAAGAGGACTTTTTGAAGCTGGGTCAGGTTAACATGCTTGAAATGACCGTTTTTTTGACAATAATGAGTTTTCCGATAAGAATGAAAACTCGGAGAAAACGACCTGTTCTTAAGGGACACAGAAAAAGAAATGCTTTTTAGCTTTGTTGTCATGGAGGCGATTCATAAAGTTTGAACTCCTGTTAACAAGCCCATATAACATGACCATTTAAATCAGGCATCTTGGCTCCTCATCAATAACAGCTTTGCAATTTGCTAATTAAACTTCAGTATTTTAAATAATACATTTCAGTGGTAGTATAAGGATTTACTTTCAGAGTTACACAGTCAATAATCAGATAGGGGTCAGTGGATGGCTAGGATGATGAAGTCTTAGTCCCCTCGGATAAATCACGATGATTCCGAACATCTTTGCACTGTGAAGGCTGACTGTTTTCTTGAGCTTATTGTCAAGCAGACAAGATATTAGACGCTAGGTAGCTGCTGCTGAGTAGAGCGTAGTAACCAGTTGGCTCAGTGGAATTGTCCTACTGGAATGTTTTCCACGACAGTCCATGGACATTTATTTAATCGTTATTGTAAAATTTAGGTCTTTACATATTTTTTGATCACGTGATTAGTCACGTGACAGACATTACACGTACGGAAGAAAATGACCCAGAGATATTATATATTCAGAAAAAATTTCTTCCTTCGAGGCACTTAATCTTCTATTCTCTTAAGTAACCCAGCAAAAGATATTGCAGACAATCTCATTTCTTTCTAGATAAATTTTTGAGCTAGTCGTCATTTTTTGTCATATTGTTCCTTCCAAAATATGCCACGACTATGGCGAACAGCTTTCCTCTTCTGCCTCCCTCTTGGGCTGCTATGGGATCAGGAGTGACGTGATCATGACTTACTTTGTGTGAAACAGAAGTGTTTTACACCTGTGCGCCAAAAGAATAGTTCCAGGGTGAGCTACAGTATTTTCTTATTTGACTGCCAAGAAAAGATCACCGATAATGATCACAATATAATGTCGTATAGGGAAGGTGGTCGCTTATGGTGATTAGCAGATAGAAAGAAAGGTTCCAAAGCAAAATAAAGATAAGTTGGGAAAGATTGATCCAAAATAAAATACAAATCTTTTTCTTACTCTCTCGTTTTCACATCAGTATATTTTTCGGTAAGGGTAGGGTGGCATATTCTTACGGTATTCCCAACTACTCTCCTTTTGATGCTGATCAAGGGAAGCTCAGTGTTCTTCTTTAACTGCGCCTTATAAAAGCCTCCGTAAAAATTGAATTGTGTATAACAGTACTTTAAGGGTTTGCTACACTCTTTCTTCCCCATTTTATATCGCTGATTTGTATTCCGGTATGATCAAAGGTTTTCGGCCGGCAGGGGCAGTCAAGTATGACAGTAAATTAAATCTGCATTGAAAACAGCATAAGTAATGTGAAAATTAAAATTTCGATGGTCTCGCCGCTTTTTCTTGTTTAGAAAAAAAAAAAACATCTTCCCATCCATTTTGAACTTGCCATTTTCTACTGAAAACCAAAGGAGAGTGAACTAAAAATGTTTCGCTTGGTTATTCCGTTGTTTCTTGTTCTCATCTTGCGTTCCTTCGCAACCCAGAAAACATCTCCAAGCAATGCAAGTTTCGCTTTTTTTATTTCTGTTCCTTCATGCATGAATTAATGTGGTCTAATTTAAAAAGGAAGAAAGAAGATACACCATGACTATACCACTTAAATCAGTAAAATTCACTCACTAATACCTCGCGGTTTTCTTCTTCAGTTAACAAAGCAAAACCACTGTTGTAACTCGTGTCGCGACGGTAAGCTGAAGACATTAAGAGAATCCTGATTTTTTTCTGTACATGTTCTGATTCTCTTTTTTTAAATTTTTTCCTAGGAAGGGACGGAAGAGATGGTCAAAACGGTGAGATAACACGTCGCACATATCAATATAACCATGTTCTCACTAACTGACACAATGTTGACGATTCAAGACCCAGACTTACACCCTCTGGCCATAAATGGAATATAGTAGATTGCTAGCGGGAAATACTGCCATAGGAACTTAAAGTAGCCATTTAAGTTCCATATTACAACCGAGCGAATAAATCTGAGAAAATATGAGAAGTTATAACTGTCGATAGTCGAAAAGCGAACCTTTTTAAAAATAAGATAACGTAGTCGGAGCTGGGAATTTTTAATTCAGATGGTGTAGAAAAATAGATGAAGTATTAAGCAAGAGATCAATATCACTGACGTGGCACTCAAAATTGTTGTCTTCCGCCGTTCTTTTGCATGCGTTTTCTCTTTCTCTTTTCTACTCATCAGTCATTAAATTATTTTATTTTTTCACACCCAAGGAAAGGATGGTCGTGATGGAAGAGACGGGATCAACGCGGGAAACGGAATGAAGGTAAAAATATTAAAAAGGAATAAAGTTTCTTTCTGCCATTATCAAATCGATGATAAATTATGTTTGGATCAAGGATGAATAAGCCAGACGAGAACTTTGAAGAAGACTGGGCAAAAGGCTAAGATTACTCAAGTTCCCTGCAATCTGAGATTTCCGCTGCCTAATAAACATTCCTAAAAAAAAAACACGCTTGTTTAACTCCAGAGTCTATTTTCTGTAGTAAAAGGGAGGGACACAGTACCACCTTTGTCTGTTCTAATAATTAGTTACATAAGATACAAAATTTCGGTTAAAATCTGACGAAATCTCGGTGGAAAGGCCAGTCTTCAATTAAAGGATTACAGAGAAAGAGATCTGAGTCTTCAAGTTTCCTCAACCCTAGACTTTTTTTTTGTTTTTGTTTTTCAGGGTCAAAAAGGAGAACGTGGCTCACCAGGAAACAACGCAGGAGGTGTAATTAAGTTTAGCGATACCGCTGAGAAATGTACCGCAAGCATCGCCGGCACTGTTAGTTACAATACTTCCCAGACATCCTTGCAACTCTGTGATGGAAGTGTTTGGCTTCCGGTGCTGACTGTTGAAAAAGGTTACACAGCGGATAGACCCGGCCGCCATTGTTTGGATATTTTAAATTCTGGTAAGATTAAACTGTGATAAATAAAAAAAAACCATTGATACTGAGGAGAGTAATGATGGTTGTAGAAAATGCTGGGAAGCAGCTGGTCTGCAATACAGGTGTACATATTGAGGGCGAGTGAAAGCTGCTTTTTAAAGTTTGTAATGCTGGGGACGCCATCTTTCATCTTTTTACAGAGGATGAGTGCGGAGAGTAGAAATAAAAACCCTTGGGGTAGGCATAAGGGCGAAAGAAAAAGAAAAGCATGGACTTGGGTATTGGGGAAAAAACTGTCATTCAAAGACGTGTTTCTTAAATAAGCCTACCAAAGTTCATCTTATTAATCATAAAATATAAACAAACATCTTAAATAATATTCATTGTTCAATTTATTTATGATCAGGCCAAAGTCATGGCAGTAGGCTTTACTGGATTGATCCAAACGGTGGTTCGACAAAAGACTCGTTCCAAGCCTTTTGCGACATGGAAACTGAGCATGGAGGTTGGACCCTAGTTGCCACCAAGGTCTCCCTAGGCTTCCTCTGCATCAAAACTGTTTTCTCATCAGTGGCCGCTGCAACTAAGAACGCAGATGCCGCAAGTCACGTACACCCAAGCATGGGAGACTGGAAAGAGGCTATGTTCCGTTTTGCTGACGTTGATACCATCCGACTTATTTACAACAGAAAAGCGGGCGCACCAAACAAAGACAAGGAGGAATTCGACAAATTCTTGATGGGAAAGTCTATGGATTTGAGAAAGCCTGTGAATGGATTTTACAAGTACACTCCAGCAGATAACAAAAGAAATCCCAGCGTGGGTTTTGCCACCATATCCTCTTTCCACTTCTATTCAAGCGGTGGGATCTCAGAAGATCTCCGTGGCACGGATAAGTGGCTTGACATGTGGCATGCTGGTGATCGCTCAAACAACTACATCTACAGCGATAACAGCAGGGCGCGGGGCACCAAATGTATCGCGGGCTACTGTTATCTGAACAAGCCAATCTGGGTGATGGTGCGTTAGCAAATCCATCAAGCCTATAGCCGAGCAGCTAATTACGCGAGAAAGAACTAGATACTTAGGTGTTAACAGGCGATAATAAAGTAGGTTTTAAAACAGACTGCTGCAGTATTAAACGTTCCAACAATGTTGTCAAGATTATAACGACCTGATATTAGTCCCGTTAAAAGGAGTTCTCGCATCTTGTACTGACTGCTCATAAAATAAAAGTAAAAGAAGCATTGGCGATTTGGGTGTGTTGTTTATTGGTCGTTTGTTTGTTTTTTTCTCAAAACAACCCTTTTGTTGCTTAGGAGGGGGAAAATTAAGGAAGGGTTAGATTCAGTTCCACTCTACTACTAGTGCACCTGTTATGCGCAAGTTTTTCGGAATTATCCACTCAGAAATAATTAAAAAACTAAGAATAACGATTGACTGCGTCAATTAATGACAACTATGTAGCCTTTTTACATATTTCTTTTTTCGGTTTTCGAAATAACTGAACGGACAGGAGAAGTATTTTTTCTAATATGCAAAAAGAAAAAGGACTTTTGATATTATCAAGTATAACATCGAATATTATCACCATGTGGTACATACTCTTGAGTTTTAAGGATTGGATCAGAAAGTTGGAAAAGCTTATACCGGCTCTTTTTCAAGATCACAAAATTTATGTTAGCCGTCTACAGCTATAAAAGACGCGCTTCCTTGTGAATCTCTTTATATTCCTTTAACCTAACAGCAGACAAATCGTTAAACAAAAATATATGAATAATCACCGAAGAGGCCCGAAATGTCCAATATGAGAGATTACGTTTGTCAATGTCTTTACTGCGAGAAATCGAGGTAATATCAAGTGGCATGATCTGTCGTTATCGCGGGAATATCGTAGCACCAAACACATCTTGAGACGAACTGATTATAAAACAAAACCTTTATCTGATCTTCTAGTTAGGTTGGCTCCATGTGAACAGAACTTTTGGAGTTTTGTTGGTGGTCTGATCCCCCTGATCATTTTCTTTTGCTTTCCAACACTTGTTTTATGGAGATGTCCCAGATTTTTCCCCATTATTAAGTTACCAGTAAGAGTGAAAACTCGGATAGAATAGCATTTGTATGTTACTCTAAATAAACCCTCAAGTTGCTAATTGGGTAGAATCATATAAATTAAATGACCTATTAGAGTCAGTGGATGACTAAGATGATTTTTTAAATCATGATAATTGATGACATCTTTGCACTGCGATGGCTGACGGTTCACATGACTTTGGTGCCAATCAGACCAGATCTGACATGTATCAGATGCCAGCTTCTGTTGAGCAGGGTGAATAGATGTGGCGCAGAAATGTTTTTCACGATGATCATATTATTATTATTATTATTACCGCGACGTAAACTTGCAAAATAATGATTAGACTCTCTCACAGAGTCCTCATTCAAGCTTAGGCCAGAATTTATCTTTTTTCTTTGACATCTCATTGACCATTTCCACCAGGCCCCAGAGCCCGTGCATCTTGCCACTCGCAAATGATGAGGCCTTGTATCAAGTTCTTCCACTATTCATCCCAAACGTTGAAAGTTTTTTAAGTACGATTATCCTCT
>NC_133211.1:5529849-5677349 GCF_958299795.1 Porites lutea
GCGTAAGCACTGGGGTCGTGATTGGAAAAGGACAGCAAATGACAAGAATGATGACAGCTCAGATTAAAATTTCATACGTAACTACATAAATAAAAATTTTGATGGTCTCGCAGTTTTTTCATGTTAAGAAAATAAAGGAAACATCCTTCCCATCATTGAGAAACTCGCCAGTTCCAACTGAAAACGAAAGGAGCACTGAAAGAAGAGTGAGCTCAAAATGTTGCGCTTGTTTATTCCCTTGTTTCTTGTTCTGATTTTGCGTTCCTTCGCAAGCCAGAAAAGCTCTGTAAGCAATGTAAGTTTGGCATTTTTTTTAGTTTGGTCCTTGAAAGAATTAATTTTGTCTGATATAAAAGTAAGATCAAAAGAATATACACCATGACTGTGCTACTTTAACTAATAGAATTCAATACTAATACCTCGCGGATTTCCTCTTGTTTAGGTAGCAAATCAAACCCATTGCTGCAACTGTCGCGACGGTAAGCTAAAGATTTTGAATGAATCCTGATTCCTATCTTTTCATGTTGTTTCTAATATAATTTCTCATTTTTTCCCTAGGAAGGGATGGAAGAGATGGTCAGAACGGTAAGATAAGACATCGCACATATCAATATAACCGGGCATGTTTTCACTAATTGACGCAATGTTGACGATTCAAGTCCGTCCCATTCTATTAAGCAGTAAAATACTTTCTGACCCGGTCAACCTTCAAATTTAGTACCCATACGTATATATCTGTTCACACCTTTTGCTCATAAATGGAATAGTAGATTGCTGGCAGGAAATACTGTTCTGACTGTTGAAAATGGAAAAGTGAATCTGGTTAAAAATAAGATAACCTAGTCAGAGCTGGGACTTTTTAATTTAGATGGTGTAGAAAAATAAATGAAGTATTAAGTAAGAGATCAATATCACTGACGTGGCATGATTAAAATTGTTGTCTTCCGCTTTCTTTTCCGTAAGTTCTTCTCGTTCTCTTTTCTACTCACCATTAAATAATTTTATTTTTTCACACCCAAGGAAAGGATGGTCGTGATGGAAGAGACGGGATCAATGCAGGAAACGGAATGAAGGTAAAAATATTAAAAAGGAATAAAGTTTTTTCTGCCATTATCAAATCGATGATAAATTATTTCTTGGAACAAAGATGACTAAGCCAGACGAGAACTTTTAAGAACACCGGACAAAAGGATAAGATTACTCAAGTTCCCTGCAATCCGAGATTTCAGCTGCCTCTAAAAACCCGCTTGTTTAACTCCAGAGTCTATTTTCTGTAGTAAAAGCGAACTGACACAGTACCACCTTATTCTGTTCTAATAATCAGTTACATAAGATAAAAAATTCCGTTTGAAATCTGACGAAATCTCAGCGGTAAAGAACAGTCTTAAGTAAAAGAATTACAAAGAAGGAGATCTGAGTCTTCAAGTTTCCCTAACCCTAGATTGGTTTTAAGAATAGTTTAGGACTTGTTTGTTTTTCAGGGTCAAAAAGGAGAACGTGGTTCGCCAGGAAACAACGCAGGAGGTGTAATTAAGTTTAGCGATACCGCTGAGAAATGTACCGCAAACATCGCCGGCACTGTTAGTTACAATACTTCCCAGAAATCCTTGCAACTCTGTGATGGAAATGTTTGGCTTCCAGTGCTGACTGTTGGAAAAGGTTACACGAAGGATAGACCCGGCCGCCATTGCTTGGATATTTTAAATTCTGGTAAGCTGAAACTGTGATAAATAAAAAGAATCCATAAGAGACTGAGGAGATAGCTGTAGAGATTGCTGAGAAGTAGCTGGCCTGCAATGCAGGCCTATATATTGGGGGCGAGTGAAAGCTCCTTTATAAAGTTTGTAATGGCGCAGCCGCCATCTTTCTTAAATATGCCTTCTAAAGTTCATCTTATCAATCATAATTTATAAACAATCATGTAAAATAATATTCATTTTTCAGTATATTTATTATCAGGCCAAAGTCATGGCAGTGGGCTTTACTGGATTGATCCAAACAGTGGCTCGACAGCTGACTCATTCCAAGCCTTTTGCGACATGGAAACTGAGCGTGGAGGTTGGACCTTGGTTGCCACAAAGGTCTCCCCAGGCTTCCTCTTCATCAAAACTGTTTTTTCATCAGTGGCCGCTGCAACTAAGAAAGTAGATGCTGCGAGTCATATACATCCAAGCATGGGGAACTGGAAAGAGGTTATGTTCCGCTTTGCTGACGTTGATACCATCCGAATCATTTACAACAGAAAGGCGGGCGCACCAAACAAAGACAAGGAGGAATTCGACAAGTTCTTGATGGGGAAGTCTATGAATTTGATGAAGAACGTGAATGGATTTTACAAGTACAGTCCAGCAGATAACAAAAGAAATCCCAGCGTGGGTTTTGCCACCATATCCTCTTTCCACTTCTATTCAAACAATGGGATCTCTGAAAGTCACGGTGGCACGGATAAGTGGCTTGACATGTGGAATGGTGCTGACGGCTCAAACAACTACATCTACAGCGATGACAGCAGGGCGCGGGGCACCAAATGTATTGCGGGCTACTGTTATCTGAACAAGCCAATCTGGGTGATGGTGCGCTAGGAAAACCATCAAGCCAATACACGAGCAGCTAAATACGCGAGAAAGAATTAGATACTTAGGTGTTAACAGGCGATAATAAAGTAGGTTTTAAAACAGACTGCTGCAGCATTAAACGTTCCAACAATGTTGTCCAGATTAAAACGACCTGATATTAGTCCAGTTGAAAGGAATTCTCGCATGTTGTACTGACTGCTCATAAAATAAAGTAAAAAGTATTGGCGATTTGGTTGTGTTGTTTATTGGTTGTTAGTTAGTTTGTTTGTTTTTTTTCTCAGAACAACCCCTTTGTCGCTTGGGAAGGGGGAAATTAAGCAAGGGCTGGATTCAGTTCCACTCTCGGCCTAGTGCATCTGTTATGGCCAAGTTTCTCGGAATAACCCACTCAGAAATAATTAAAGAACTACGAATAACGATTGCCTGCGTCAATTAATGACAACTGTGTTGCTTTTTTACATATTTCTTTTTTCGGTTTTTCAAAATATTTCAACGAACGGACAGGAGAAGTATTTTTTGTAATATGCAAGAAGAAAAAGGACTTTTGATATTATCAAGTATAACATCGAATTTTATCACCATGTGGTACATACTCTTGAGTTGTAAGGATTGGATCAGAAAGTTGGAAACTAAGCATTTTATATACCGGCTCTTTTTCAATATCACAAAATTTATCTTAGCCTTCTACAGCTATAAAAGACTCGCTTTCTTTTATTCGCTTTATATTCCCTTAAGCTAACAACTGACGAATTATTAAACAAAAGTATATGTACATCACCGAAGAGGCCAAATTTCTAATAAGAGAGATTACGTTCGACAATGTCTTTACTGCGAGAATATCGAGGTAATAGCGAGTGATCTGTCGTGATGGCAAGAATATTATTGGTAGCACCAAACACATCTTGACACGAACTGATCATAAACCAAAAACTTTATCTGATCTTCTAGTTAGCTTGGCTCCATGTAAACAGAACCTTTGGAGTTTTATTGGTGGTCTGATCTCCCTGCATCCTCGGAGACCCAGGGGCAGATAGTGGGGGCGAGGGAAAGTCTAAACGGGCGGGAAAATATGGCGCGAAGAAAAGTAAAGAACGGCGAGAAGAGCCCCTGGGGACAATGTCTTACCAGACCAGTTCCAAACGGTTATCATATAAATTAAATAACCTATTAGAGTCAGTGGATGACTAAGATGATTTTTTAAATCATGATAATTGATGGCATCTTTGGTACCAATCAGACAAGATGTGACATGTATCAGATGCCAGCTACTGCTAAGCAGGGTGAATAGATGTGGCACAGAAATGTTTTCCAAGATTTTCATATTATTATTATTATTATCGCGACGTAAACTTGCAAAATACTGATTAGGCTCTCTCACAGAGTCTTTGTTCAAGCTTAGGCCAGAATTTATCTTTTTTCTTTGACAGCACATTGACTATTTCCACCAGGCCCCAGAGCCCATGCATCTTGCGACTCTTTGCCACTCGCAAAGGATAAGTGTGTATCAAGTTCTTCCGCTATTCATCCCAAACGTTGAAAGTTTTTAAGTACGATTATCCTCTATCAGAAACGATAATTCATTTATCTATACAAAGTAAATTCATACAATTTTCCTTAATTTTAGATTCTGATCACGTGTTTAGTCACATGACGGATTTGGCACATACGGTAGAATAAGAACCTCAGATAAATAATTACCAAGAAGTTCGACATATTTTAGGCTACTGTACCTAGCAAAAGTAATTGCCGATCAATCATATTCTCGGACGGTCTTTTTGGAGCCTGATTTTTTTTCTTCTTATCTATTTTTTCCAGTTTTATTTTTTTCTTCTAAGATATCAAACCTAAGGTGTTCAGCTTTCGCCTCCGTTATCGATCCTCCCCGCTGCGGTGGGATCATGAAGAAAGCGTCGCTTATTTTATGTGAAACATCAACAATCTTTTTCTTTTTCATTTACCCTGGCTTCAGCGTATATTTTTCAAGGCAAAATAGAGTAGATTGCGAGAAGAAGGTTGAGCGCCTTATACTATTTAGTTTGTTAAGTAAATACTATTTCTGACTCTCTCCTCACGTCGTTCATTGAATCGAATGACACTGCGCAGTGTTCTTCTTCTACTTGTTTTTGGAAAATTCTGTATTGAAATCAAATCGCTAAGTACTGTAATTCTAATAAACGGTTTGTTACACTCAATGCTGACTACTCCACTTTTATAAAAAGCTCTTGGTGGACAAGAACAGTCAGCACATGACAAGGTCATGACAGCTCAACCAATGTTTGCATCAAAATTATCATAAGTATTACAAATATTAAAATTTTAATAATCTCGCCGTTTTTTGATGTTAAGAAAATAAAAGAACCATCTTTCCCATCAAAGTGAAACTCGCCATTTCCAACTGAAAACGAAAGAAGCACTGAAAGGAGAGTGAACTCAAAATGTTGCGCTTGCTTACTCCGTTGTTTCTTGTTCTGATCTTGCGTTCCTTCACCTTGGCAAGCCAGAAAAACTCTGTAAGCAATGTAAGTTTGACATTTTTTTTAGTTTGGTCCTTGTATGAATTAATTTTGTCTAATATAAAAAGTAAGATCGAAAGAATATACACCATGACTGTGCTACTTTAACCAATAAAATTCAGTACTAATGAATACCTCGCGGATTTCCTTTTGTTTAGGTATCAAATCAAAACCATTGCTGCAACTGTCGCGACGGTAAGCTTAAGACTTTTAATGAATCGTAATTCCTATCTGTTCATGTTGTTCTAATATATTTTTTCATTTTTTTCCTAGGAAGGGACGGACGAGATGGTCAGAACGGTAAGATAGGACATCGCACCTATTAGTATTACCATGTTTTCACTGTCTGACACACTGCCCAGCAGTTACGAATTCTATTAAGCAGCAAAATACTTCCTGACCCGGTCAACCTTCCAATTTAGTACTTACATTATATACCTAAAAATGGAAAAGCGAACCTTGTTAAAAGTAAGATAACGTAGTCAGAGCTGGTACTTTTTAATTTAGATGTAATAGAAAAATAAATGAGGTATTAAGCAAGAGATCAATATCACTAACGCGGCATTTGTAGAAGGCCTAAATGTAATAAACGACCCTAAATGTAATAAAGTCCTAAATGCAATAACAATTTGCCCTAAATGTTATAAACTCTTAAGTTGCCAATTACAGTAATTACTCGAATAATCACCGCACTGGGGGTGGGGGAGGGGTTAATTAGCGCCGCGGCGCTTATTCGTGTAAATACGGTACTAAGCGGTATTACCATGGTATTTAGTACCGCTCTCAAATAAGCGCCGAATTTTTTTTACGAAAAAAGTTAATAAGCGTCGCGGCGCTAATTCGCGTAAATTCGGTACATTTCCTTAAGCACTGTGAAACTTAACGTTTACAAATAAATTGCTTGTAAACGACAAAGTAACAGTGTTTTTCTAAAAAAGCAATATTCAAGCAACTGGAAAACTTTTTTCCTGTGTTTGCATAGCCTGATCTAAACACTCGAGGGGTTGGGAGAATTTGAGACAGTTTTGCAAACCCTCGACTTCGTCTCGGGTTTGCATAACTGTCAAAAATTCTCCCAACCCCTCGAGTGTTTATATCAGGCTATGCAAACACAGGAAAAAAGTTTTCTATTGCTTTTATAAAATAACTTTCCCGAGAAAAAAGAAAAACTCTTTGTTTAGGTTACTGTTTAAAAGAGAGATTCTTACCAGTCGCGAAGTCTTGTACACGAAGCTTAATGTACGTGTAATCAGTTCTTTTTTTGCAATAAAGATGCTTTCCAAAAAAGAGTTTTTCTCGCTTAAAATGTCAGCTTAAGCGAAAAAAAAATTGGCGCAGCATGTTTAAAAAGATTTTCCAAGTTTCATCCGACGAGGGAATGGGTAAATAAAGTAAATTTGTCGAGTTTTCAACTCAAAAACATTTTAAAATTCGTGCTTGCGAGATTAGCGCGCGAAGAGCAAAACATCTTGACTCCACACATGTTTACATACTCTCATGCAAACACATCTCTCGGCCAATTAGAGCGCGCCCGTACTTTCTTAGTTATTTATAAACGTTGTTACCAGCTGTGCAGTAGTCTTTTTTCTCGTTTTTTGTTCTTAATATTTTAGCTGATTAGATCTCTTTTCTAGAGATCTAAGGTTGACTATAGTAACACCTCTTAGTACCGTATTTACGCGAATAAGCACCGCGGCGCATATTAAATTCCCCAATGTGTCGCTTATTTGAGTAATTACTGTAATTTGCAACATAAGATTTCATTACATTTAGGCTCTTGATTGAGGACAAAATGTTATTGTATTTAGGAATTTATTGCATTTAGGGTCGTTTATTACATTTAGGCCTTCTACAGCATTCAAAATTGTTGATTTCCGCTTTCTTTTGCGTGAGTTCTTCTCGTTCTCTTTTCTACTCACCATTAAATAATTCTATTTTTTCACACCCAAGGAAAGGATGTTCGTGATGGAAGAGACGGGATCAACGGAAACGGAATGAAGGTTTCTCTAGATATTAAAAAGGAATAAAGATTTTTCTGCTATTTAAAAATCAAATCGATGATAAATTTTTCTGTGATCAAAGATGAATAATCCGGAGGAGAACCTTCGAGCACACTGGACAAAAGGCTAAGATTATTCAAGTTCCCTAAAATTCGAGATTTCAGCTGCCTAAGAAACATTCTCTAAAAAACCCGGTTGTCTAACTCCAGAGTCTATTTTCTGTAGTAAAAGGAAGGGACACACTACCACCTTAGTCTGTTCTAATAATTAGTTATATAAGATTAAAAAATTCCGTTTAAAATCTGACGAAATCTCAGGGGTAAAGGCCAGTCTTACACAGAAGGAGGTCTGAGTCTTTAGGTTTCCTCAACCCTAGATGGGTTTTAAGAATAGTTTAGGACTTGTTTGTTTTTCAGGGTCAAAAAGGAGAACGTGGCTCACCAGGAAACAACGCAGGAGGTGTACTTAAGTTTAGCGATACCGCTGAGAAATGTACCGCAAACATCGCCGGCACTGTAAGCTACAACACTTCACAGAAATCCTTGCAACTCTGTGATGGAAGCCATTGGCTGCCAGTGCTGACTGTTGGAAAAGGTTACACGGCAGATAGACCCGGCCGCCATTGTTTGGATATTTTAAGTTCTGGTAAGCTAAAACTGTGATAAATAAAAAGAATGCATTAGAGACTGAGGAGAGTAATGGTAGTTGTAGAGAATTCTGAGAAGTAGCTGGCCTTTGAGCTGGCCTGCAATGCAGGCGTATATATTGGGGACGAGTGAAAGCTGCTTTATAAAGTTTGTACTACCGCTGCCGCCATCTTTGATCTTATTACAGAGGAAGATTGCGGAGAGTAGAAATAAAAACCTTTAGGGTAGGCATAAGGGTGAAATGAAAAAGGTGGGGAAGGGGGAGGGGAGAAAAGCATGGACTTGGGTTCTGGGGAAAAACTGTCATCCAGAAACGGAATAATATTCATTTTTCAACATATTTATGATCAGGCCAAAGTCATGGCAGTGGGCTTTACTGGATTGATCCAAACGGTGGCTCGACAAAAGACTCGTTCCAGGCCTTCTGCGACATGGAAACTGAGCGTGGAGGTTGGACCTTGGTTGCCACAAAGGTCTCCCCAGGCTTCCTCTTCATCAAAGCTGTTTTCTCAACAGTGGCCGCTGCAACTAAGAACGCAGATGCCGCGAGTCACATACACCCAAGTATGGGGAACTGGAAAGAAGTTATGTTCCGCTTTGCTGACGTTGATACTATCCGAATCATTTACAACAAAAAGGCGGGCGCACCAAACAAAGACAAGGAGGAATTCGACAAGTTCTTGATGGGGAAGTCTATGAAGTTGATAAAGAACGTGAATGGATTTTACAAGTACAGTCCAGCAGATAACAAAAGAAATCCAAGCGTGGGTTTTGCCACCATATCCTCTTTCCACTTCTGGTCAAACGCTGGGATCTCAGAAGATCACCGTAGCACGGATAAGTGGCTTGACATGTGGGATGGTGCTGACGGCTCCGGAAACAACTACATCTACAGCGATAACAGCAGGGCGCTGGGCACCAAATGTATCGCGGGCTACTGTTACCTGAACAAGCCAATCTGGGTGATGGTGCGCTAGTAAAACCATCCAGCAAATACACGAGCAGCTGAGTAGGCGAGAAAGAATTAGATACTTACGTGTTAACAGGCGATAATAAAGTAGGTTTAACACTGAAGCAGACTGCTGCGATATCAAATGTTCCGACAATGACGACCTGATATTAGTCCAGTTAAAAGGAATTCTCACATATTGTACTGACTACTCATAAAATAAAACTAAAAAGCATTGGCGATTTGGGTGTGTTTTTTATTTGTCGTTTGTTTGTTTTTTTCTCAGAACAACCCTTTTGTTGGTTGGGTAGGAGTAAAATAAGCAAGGACTAGATCCAGTTACACTCTAGGTCGGATGGGTCTGTAATGCGTACGTTGTTCAGAATAGCCCTCTCAGAAACGATAATTAAAGTTCGCGAACTAAGATTAACGATTAACTGCGTCAATTAATGACAAATGTGAGAGTAGCCTTTTTACATACTTCTTTTTTCGGTTTTTCAAAATAATTCAATGGACAGGAGAATTTTTTTTTCTAATATGCAAGAAGAAAAAGGACTTTTCAAATCACCAACTACAACATCGAATTTTATCACCCCGTGGTACATACTCGATAAGGACTGGATCAGAAAGTCGGTAAAGCTTATCCCATGGCTTAATCTCTTTTCAAGATCACAAAATTTATCTCAGCCTTCTACAGCTATAATAGACGCGCTTACTTGTGAATCTCTTTATATTCCTTTAACCTAACAACAGACGAACCATTAAAGACAAAACCATATGAACAATCACCGAAGAGGCCAAATTTCCAATAAGAGAGATTACGTTCTTCAATGCCTTTATAAAGTCGAGGTAATATTAAGTAATCTGTCGTTATCGCGGGAATATTGGTGCACTAAACACTTCTTGACACGAACTCAGCACACTCAGCTCTATCTGACGTTTAAATTAGGGAGTGATGACCTTCTCTCCTCAGCTTAAACTAGCATTGAAATTTGTGTACAGGAAATCAACAATTTGGTGATTCTTAATGGTCTTAAGCTAAATGAGGAAAAAACTGAGCTGCTTCTACTCAGTTCACGTTATCAGCCCAGTCCTTCATTGGAATTTGTTCGTGTTGGGGGTGAAACTATTCATCCGTCCTCTTCTGTTCGTAATCTTGGAGCGATACTGGATCCCAGTGCTGATATGGAAGACCACATTAAAAAGATTTGCAAGACATGTCATTTACATTTGACTAACATTAGTAAGATAAGAACATATTTGGATCGTGAATCTACTGAAGCAATTGTTCATGCTTTTGTGACTACCAAGTTGGATTACTGTAATCAGTGCCGTAGCCAGACCAAACGGCCAACCGAGGCAGGCGGGAGTTGCTAGGGGGGTTCGGGGGCATGCCCCCCCCCCCCCCCCCCCCCGAGAAATTTTGAACTTTAGTCTCTCGGAAATGCGATTTGCAGCGTTTTCTGGGCCTTTCGGTAACTTTTTTTCGAGTTAATTTAAGTGGAATTTAAAAAGCAATAATCAGAAACAAGCTACATAATCTCGCCAATGGTTTTGATCAGTATTTGTTCAAAAAAAATTTGAGTTAACGTACGTAGCCCCTTGAGATCGATGATATGGTAATTTTTTCATAGTATATTGACTGAATTGCTGAATTCTTTGTAATATCATGATGCGTTAAAAATATCCGATGATCGCTTATGTAAAATAAAAATGATCGGCGAAATTCGTCAAAATTTTACCGAGGCGAGTGCCTCGGTTGGCCTCATACTAGCTACGGCGCTGTATTACGCGATTCTACGTATATGGACTACCTAAAGTTCTCTTGAACCGCCTACAGCTAGTTCAGAATAGAGTAGCGCGCATCGTAACATTCACAAAGATATATGAACACATAACACCCAGCTTAATAGACTTTGGTTGCCTGTTGAATACCGTATTATTTATAAAATTTTATTGTTAGTATATAAGGCTATGAATGGACTTTCAACAAGTTATATATCCAGTTTGCTCAGTTTTTGTAGCAGCTCCTACTCTTTGCGTTCTTGCTCGAATAAGTTACTTCAAGTCCTGAGATGTAAGCTAAAGTCTTATGGTGATCGAAGATTTTCTATCGCAGGACCTAAACTATGGAATAGCTTACCCGCATCTTTAAGAAATGCCGATTCCTTGAATTCTTTCAAAAAACACTTAAAGACATATTAATTTCACCAAGCTTTTTCTTAATTTATAAATAGATTTTTATTCATTTTTCATACTTATATATGTAGTTGTTAGATTTTTTAGAGTTTTAATACATTTTTTGTAAAGCGCCTAGAACAGTTAATGATATAGACGCTATATAAATAAAGTTTATTATTATTATTATTATTATTATTATTATTATTATTACTATTATTATTGTTATAAACCAAAAGCTTTGTCTGATCTTCTAGTGAGGTTGGTTCCATGTTATTTGAACCTTTGGAGTTTTATTGGTCCGATTCCCCCTGATCATTTCATGCTTTCCAACACTTGCTTTATAGAGATCTACTAGATTTTTTCCCCATCATTAACTTACCAATAAGAGTGAGAACTCGGATAGAATAGCATTTGTTTGTTACTCTAAATAAACCCACAACTTGCTAAATAAGTAGAATCATAATAACCTAATGGTGTCAGTGGATGACTAAGATGATGATTTTTGCCATAGGAACTTAGATTAGCCATATAGTTACGTTCCATATTAAAACTGGGCGAATTCATCTGAAAAAAGGGCTCTGTCAGGGCTCCATTTAAACTAGCTCTGCTAAATTGGATGCCCCTGGATAAATATTGAAATTAAAAAAAAAAAAAAATTTGAGTAGTTATGACTGTTGAAAACGGAAAAGTGAACCTTGTTAAAAATAAGATAACGTAGTCAGAGCAGGCACTCTTTAATTTAGATGGTGTAGAAAAATAAATAAAGTATTTACTAAGAGATCAAGATCACTGACGTGGCATTCAAACTTGTTGTCTTCTGCTTTCTTTTGCGTGAGTTCTTCTAGTTCTCTTTTCTACTCATCACCATTAAATAATTTTATTTTTTTCACACCCAAGGAAAGGATGGTCGTGATGGAAGAGACGGGATCAACGGAAACGGAATCAAGGCAAAAATATTAACTTGAAGGGAACAAAGCTTTTTCCTCTTTGCCGCAGGGATCAGCAGTAAAGCGAACGTTTACTTTAAGCAAAACAATAGAGTCAATAGAAACGGTTTTTTAAACTGCGAGATTCTTGATTAATACTAAACAAAAACTTGAACTTGGACTGCTGACAAAAAACGTAAAACGGCGTTGAGTAATAGTGATTGGGCTCAACAATTAGCCGATGAACTTCATAAACCAATCAAAAGAACCTTTTCAAGGAGAAGTGTAATATCAAATGGGATTGATGAAATCTGGGCTTCTGATTTGGTTGAAATGCAAAAGTTTAGTAAGTGGAGTAATGGGATAAAATATTTGTTGATGGTTATTGAAGCATTTAGCAAGTATGGATGGATTAAACCTTTGTAAAACAAGAAGACTGACAGCGTTAGTAAAGCCTGTGAGGAAATATTTAAATCAAGCAAACGTTCTTCAAAGATGTTGTGGACAGATAAAGGTTCTGAGTTTATCGGTAAACATTTTAAAGATTGTTTAAAGAGTAAAATTAGTATTCATTTGTATCACTCTGAGAATGAAGAGGAATCAGCTATTGTTGAGAGATGGAATAGAACAATGAAAAATGGAATGTGGAAAATGTTTAGTGCGAATAATAATACTGTTTACTGGGACTAACTTGATAAATTAGTTGATGATTATAATAACACAAAACATTCCAGTATAAAAAAAACTCCAGCAAAAGCAAGTAAAAAAGAAAATGAGGCAAAAGTTTATGCTTATTAATGGAGATTTAATTTACTTGAAACCTGAAAAACCAAAGTTTGCTATTGGCGACAAAGTTCGTATATCAAAGTATAAAAGACAAGTATTTGATCAAGGTTATACTCCTTAATGGATAGAAGAGATTTTTGTGGCAGATGAAGTGGGGGAAGCGATTGAGAGAACTTTTTCCGAGCAAGAGTTACAAAAGGCAAAACAAGAAACCTTTAGAATTATAAAAAGTTTTGAGACGAGATAACAAGACAAAATTAGCATTGGTAAAGTGGAGCGGGTATCCTGATAAATTTAATTCTTGGATGAGTTTTAGAACTTTGGTAGATTTTTAATACAAATTATTTGTATTAAAAATGAGTTCACCATTTAATCTTCAATATCTGATGTATGAAGGTCTTTAATTTCACTATTATCTTCTGCTTAATTCGCTTTCTTCATCTTTACTTTCTACAATTGATAGTACTGGTTATCTTGGTTTAAGAGGTTTAACATAAACCTCGTGTACTTTAATCTGAAGAGAAACCACAGTTTTGGAGATGTAAATACTCTCTACAATTAAAGCCATTTTGACTTTACAACATTGATGAGATATTCAAATGGGTCAACATTTTGTTGTCCCTTAGTTCTAAAAAGAGAAAGGTTTTTTTTATTTATCTGAACATATAAGTTTTGCAAAAAGGACTGGTGATGCTGATTCATCATTTTTTGTTTTTGTTTTCTCTTTTTTGTCAGTGTATTCAACTTGTTTATAATAGAGAGGACGTGATAAATGACATATGCCATATCTGGACCAAATTATTCTTCCAGATATTGCTGAGTAGCTTCAGTTAAGTCATTTAGTCAGCATTGAAAAAAATTGATTCCTCTTCAGTTGGTTGTGATTCCTTTGACCGAAGACATAAAGGTACAGTATAACCAACTAGCTGTTAGTTTCTTGACTTAATCTTTCACTTACACCAAAACTAAACAGAAATGGCGTCTCAATTAAAACAGGTCCTTTCTCTTCACTACCAAACATGGTTTCTATTTTTACTCTTTGGTATTTAAGTTTGGAGTTTTTGACTTGGTACTGCTTTGGTTCGTTAAAAATTAGATTGCCTTTTCGAAGATTTGAAAGATTCGTCAATTGCATTTTTTATTAATCATAATTATTTTTTTAAATAATAATTAATTTTATTTTTCAGGCCAAAGCAAGTGCACGCTCCAGTAAATAGCTGATTCTGGTAGTTCATAACTGAGTTGATTTTTTTGTTTTTTATTTTCTTTACTTGTTCAAGATACTTCTTTCGTCTTTCGTCGTCCTTATGTAAAAGATAATCTTCATACTTGCGGTTACCAAAATGAATTTTCTTTCCATTCTCTAAAGTTACAAAATATTTGTTATGTTTTCGTTTTGAATAATCAAGAGATTTGGCTCCAAGTTTTTTAGCTTGTTTTTGAAGTTTCTTAAACTCCTCTCCCTCAACTAATGTTTTTGAAACTTTATCGTTTACCTCTTCCTTAGATTTTTCTCTTGCTTCTTCGTCGTCAGAGCCGGAATTCTTCTTTCAGTAATTTTTCATTTTCTGTGATTTCTTTCTAAGAAATATTTTGTTTTATTTTTTTAAGGTGACTCGACTCAGTTTTTTTGGGGGGGTACCATCCTACTTTGAAGTTCTCTGGTATCCCCACCTTTACTTTTATCGTAAGTCTAACACATAGAATGGATAACATATAGATCAATCTACAATATAACATAAAATTTTTGGCGATCGGAGTAAATGTCACGTGGTTATAATGCCACGCCCCTTTGAGGTCTGAGTCGAAAATCTGCAGTTGCCGGCATTTTTTCGTGAAAATCTCTGGGCTACACATAGTGCGCATTAGTGCCTTACGCTGAACAGAATTTCACCAAAATCGCAAAGACCCAATTCGAGAAATTCAGCGGTTTCCAAATTTAGGTCATAATTTATGCGAAAATGATAAGCAAACTTTACGCGGATTATATCTAATAAACTATGAGATTCATCTCTCTATTTTGGGCATCGTTATAACAGATGGGTCCTTGCAAGTCAGCAAAACGCTTTAGGGCCTTGTAAATGCGCGCGATTTCGAGCAAAGCAAACATATAGAAATTATAGTTTTCGCTATTTGTTGACGTTTGTCAGCGTTTAAGAGTCCTTCTCACGAAAAAAGCATTTTCTTAAAAATTCGTAGTTTTTTTTCTTTCAAATTTTTTCAGGGCCACAATTGATTAACTAACTACCCGGACTCTGAATCTCATGGTCATTGAAAAAGTGTGACATTATCTTCTATAAGCCCAAACTTGAGTAAACATTGAAGATTTTTAGCGTTTTGGCTGAGTTTGTGCTTTGGGAGTTGTCTATTGTTTCTAGTCTGTCATTATACCGCATTCTTGTTCAGCACGCGTGCAATGACCACGCTTGGCTGACTTCCGAATGCTCACCGAGATATAATAATTTTGGTACAGTGAGACAGGCCATCGCGTGATACAAAGAGGTTTAAGTCACAATTTTTAATCAATTCTCGTGCTTTTTGTGCCTTTGCAAAAAAATCAAGAAGTGCTACACACTAAATCTACTTACTATTAAAAAAATAACATTTTTTCATAGGTTTAATGCAAGCCAATAATTAAACCAACTCGTGACGGGAATATCTCGGTGAGCATTCGGAAGTCAGCCAAGCGTGGTCATTGCACGCGTGCTGAACAAGAATGCTGTATAATGACAGACTAGAAACAATGGACAACTCCCAAAGCACAAACTCAGCCAAAACGCTAAAAATCTTCAATGTTTACTCAAGTTTGGGCTTATAGAAGATAATGTCACACTTTTTCAATGACCATGAGATTCAGAGTCCGGGTAGTCAGTTAATCAATAGTGGCCCTGAAAAAATTTGAAAGAAAAAAAACTACGAATTTTTAAGAAAATGCTTTTTTCGTGAGAAGGACTCTTAAACGCTGACAAACGTCAACAAATAGCGAAAACTATAATTTCTATATGTTTGCTTTGCTCGAAATCGCGCGCATTTACAAGGCCCTAAAGCGTTTTGCTGACTTGCAAGGACCCATCTGTTATAACGATGCCCAAAATAGAGAGATGAATCTCATAGTTTATTAGATATAATCCGTGTAAAGTTTGCTTATCATTTTCGCATAAATTATGACCTAAATTTGGAAACCGCTGAATTTCTCGAATTGGGTCTTTGCGATTTTGGTGAAATTCTGTTCAGCGTAAGGCACTAATGCGCACTATGTGTAGCCCAGAGATTTTCACGAAAAAATGCCGGCAACTGCAGATTTTCGACTCAGACCTCAAAGGGGCGTGGCATTATAACCACGTGACATTTACTCCGATCGCCAAAAATTTTATGTTATATTGTAGATTGATCTATATGTTATCCATTCTATGTGTTAGACTTACGATAAAAGTAAAGGTGGAAATACCAGAGAACTTCAAAGTAGGATGGTACCCCCCCAAAAAAACTGGGTCGAGTCACCTTAATAGAATGTTTAGTATGTTTTGCCCTTCGCTGCTCCATTTTAATAATTGTTTAGAGAATAAAAAAGTCTTAAATCAACCATTGAGTAAAGATTTAAAACTCTCCCGGGTAGATTCCCTTTTGAAAGAGATTATAATCTAAATTTTTCAATCTATGAGTAAAAATACTTTGAACACTTTCTTTATCTTCGTAAATTAATTCAACAATTGAGGGAAAGAGTTCGTTAAACGCTGAATCATCTGTTTCACTTATTTTCATATTTGAAGGTTCACGGTTAAGCGCATGCTCATTAATTAAATTACTTTTTTCCATTTGTGTATTAATTTTATCGGTTAGTAATTCCACTCACATGTATCTCAGCGATCTCTGAGTGTATTTCAATGTAGAATTGTATTTCAGAGTACCCTTAAGTATGATGGAGGAGCACTAAAATCGCAGAAAAAATCAGTGGATAATGCCAACACTACCAACCTTGAATTTATTGTTGACCCGAAGGTTTTATTCCATGGTTGATTAATTTACTGTTATTTGCATATAAGTTGATCAAGTGACTGCCAGGAGAGTGTGCAGATTGGTTCTTTGACATCATTATCTCATGATCATATTACTTGCATAGACGATCGGCAGAAAAACAATTTTGATAAATATGCATGCTCTGAACCTGTAATTCCATTGCTTCAACGGATTCTCTTTCTAAATCTTTTTTACACAAAGAACTAATAAGTGAATCGATTTCTTTTACTTTCAGATAATCCTCTTTTGACGGAAAAATAACACTGTCTTTTTCATATTGCGATTGCTTTGCAGATTTAGATCCCATCTTTTATTTTAAAAGAATTATTTCTTTAAATTTCCCTTTTTTTCTTCCGCAACTTGAATTACAATAATCATGGATAATAGAAAGTCTTTCTATTATCCATGCAATAATTTATCTTTCTCGAGAATCATGAATTTTTATGAAAGAAAACAATAGGTTTTCACGTGTAAAACGAAAGATTGCATTCCGGATTACTCTAGCAACTCAATGTTTGAAAACTAAACTTGAAATCCATTTTCGGTTTTCTTTGTTGTTAGGTTAATCTGGAATGTGTTCTTTTGCTTTACATGTGATAAATCATTGTTTGTAAACCGCACTCACATGCTGTATTTTCCCAGATTATCAAAATCTAACAATAGTATTTTGTGGGGAAAAACCCCCCTTTTTCTAGAACATTCTCTAAATCATTAAATATTCAAGATAGTCAAAACCAAACGCAGGTGTTTGAAATGTATTGTAAATGATTGTATACTCTTAGTAGTTATGATAATATGATTTCCCCCTCAACTTTTTTATTCTATTTTCCGATTATCCCCATTTTTAGTCACATTTATTATTATTTTACTTTAATATTGGGACTCATCCTTCAGCACTGGTTAAAACCGTTTGAAATTAAGATTCGTTAATTAGTACTAATAAATAAAAGAGATTAAACAGGTAAAATTGTCATGACGGCTGACGGAAAAATGACGGGGATAATCGGAAAATAGTATAAAAAGTTGAGGGGGAAAGCATATTATTATAACTACTTCTTTCATTTACCCTGGCTTCAGTGTATATTTTTCAAGGCAAAGTAGAGTAGATTGCGAGAAGAAGGTTGAGCGCCTTATACTAGTTAGTTTATTAAGTAAACACTATCTCTAATGACACTGTGCAGTCTTTTATTTCCTTTTGAAAAAGTCTGTTAAAATTAAATCTCTAAGTACAGTACTTCTAATAAAGGAAAGTTACTTTCAATGCTAGCTAATGCTGACTATTCAACTTTTATAAAAACGGCTCTTGGTGGACAAGGACAGTACATGATAGGGTCATGACAGCTGAACCAATGTTTGCATCAACATTATCATACGTAGTACAAATATTAAAATTTTGATAGTCTCGCCGTTTTTTCATATTAAGAAAATAAAGGAAACATCTTTCCCATCATTGTGAAACTCGCCAGTTCAAACTGAAAACGAAAGGAGCACTGGAAGAAGAGTAAGCTCAAAATGTTGCGCTTGTTTATTCCATTGTGAAATCTATAAGTTCTCAATGCTGACTATAAGTCAACTTTTATAAAAACGGCTTTTGGTGGACAAGGACAATACGTGATAGGGTCATCGGGCAGCTAAACCAATGTTTGCATCAAAATCATACGTAATACAAATATTAAAATTTTAATAGTCTCGCCGTTTTTTCATGTTAAAAAACTAAAGGAAACATCTTTCCCATCATTGTGAAACTCCCTTTTGCAACTGAAAGAAGAGTGGGCTCAAAATGTTACGCTTGTTTATTCCATTGTTTCTTGTTCTGATCTTGCGTTCCTTCGCAAGCCAGAAAAACTCTGTAAGCAATGTAAGTTTGGTATTTTTTTAGTTTGGTCCTTGAAAGAATTAATTTTGTCTCATATAAAAAGTAAGATCAAAAGAAGATACACCATGACTGTGCTACTTTAAGCAATAAAATTCAATACTAATGCCTCGTGGATTTCCTCTTGTTTAGGTATCAAATCAAAACCATTGCTGCAACTGTCGCGACGGTAAGCTAAAGACTTGAATGAGTCCTGATTCCTATCTGTTCATGTTGTTTCTAATAGGATTTCTCATTTTTTCCTTAGGAAGGGACGGACGAGATGGTCAGAACGGTAAGATAAGAAATCGCACGCATTAATATAACCATGCATGTTTTCACTAACTGACACAATGCCCAGAAGTTACGAATTCTATTAGGCAGTAAAATACTTTCTGAACCGGTCAACCTTCCAATTTAGTACCTATACGTATATATCTGATCACACCTTCTGCCCATAAATGGAATAGTAGATTGCTAGCAGAAAATACTGCCAGAGAAAATTAAATTAGCCATATAATTACGTTCCATATTACAACTAGGTAAATTAATCTGATTAATCTAAGTTCATGGCGAAGCGAACCTTGTTAAAAATAAGATAACGTAGTCAGAGCTGGGACTTTTTAATTTTGATGGTGTAGAAGAATAAATGAAGTATTAAGCAAGAGATAAATACCACTGACGTGACATTCAAAATTGTTGTCTTCCGCTTTCTTTTGCGTGAGTTCTTCTCGTCTTCTTTTCTATTCATCACCATTAAATAATTTAATTTTTTCACACCCAAGGAAAGGATGGTCGTGATGGAAGAAACGGGATCAACGGAAACGGAATGAAGGTAAAAATATTTTAAAAGAATCAAATTTTTTCTGCTATTATCAAATAAATTATTTCTCGGATCAAAGATGAATAAGCCAGACGAGAACTTTCAAGAACACCGGACAAAAGGCTAAGATTTCAAGTTCCCTGCAATCCGAGATTTCCGCTGCCTAAGAAACATTCTCTAAAACAGCCGTCTGTTTAACTCCAGAGTCTATTTTCTGTAGTAAAAGGGAAGGACACAGTACAACCTTAGGGACCGTTCATTTTTTATGGGGTAGGGGGGGCTGGTGGGATTTGGAGGAGTGTAATTTGAAAATTGTATGACCCCCCCCAATTTCCGATTTTTTTCGCATGCCCCCCCCCCCCCTCATCAGAGTAATTTTTTGGAAGGCCCCCCCCCCCCCCATGAATAAAAAAATACATAAGGTATTAAAAAAGTTACTGCATTAAAACTTCGTTTTGTTACATTTCACGTAATTTAGTGAAAGAAAGCTGAAAGCTAGAAAGCTGTTTTTAGCAAATCCTCACTCAAAAGAATGAAAAGTCAATTTCAGCTCTTCTTGTTACTGCTCGTCCTGAGCGCTCATCCAGGCGAATGGCATTACCCTGAAGCCTGACAAGAAATTCCACCATGACTTCAATGTGCAGCACATCGCTAGGATTGAGGCAAAGCAGCTCAAGGTTTCAGGGGAATTAGAAAACCTCGAAAAAAAGAAGGAGACCTTTGACCAGGTCTTCAAGGGCTTAACAGGACACTATGTGTCAAAAAAAAGAAAATTAAAACAAAACCGTAGGAAATCAAAGGGCAGAAAACGCAAACGGTTTGAAAACAACGTCCTACGCGTGTATCATATCTGCATTGCAAATCCCCTTGCAAAAGAGCTTCCCAATTGTCTTCTTTTTCCTCCCTCCATGACAATTCCGGAAGTGTGCATAAACGTTGAAGATGTAGCAGCATTGTTGCTAACACGGGATGCAGCACTCATCGCTCACCTACTGCAATCAAGCTACTTCAGCAACGCGGCACAAAGCAGGCTTATTACCAACCTTAAGCCAGAAGTAAGAAACAGGATGTATTGCTTCCTGCATCCTGAAGATTATAGCTCAAACGTCGGAGACACGAACAAAGAGGAAGAAGACATATGAAACGACGAAGAAGAGGAAGAAGAGGAAGACAACAAAGAAGAACAGGAGGAAGAAGAAGAGGAACACAGCGACGACGAGATCGAAGAGAACGTCGAAAATGAGGAAGGGGACACTTAAATTTCTCAGAGAAAAGCTCTGGTAACGAGGTCAGTTCCAATTCAGGACTCAAATTATTGGTTTTAATTATATGAGCTTGACAACAACATTTTTATGAATGAAAAGAAAGTTGTTGCTATTCAAGACTGTTATTATGGTATGATCACTGTCCTTATAAAATATAAAAGCTGTTGAGAAGTTTTCTTGTTACCCTGGAACAGTGTTTTAGCATATTTGTTATAAATAAAAGAGCACAATTTTTCTTCGATTTGTAAACATCTCTTATCCTATTTTTAATGTAATTTTTTCGTCCGACCCCCCCCCCCTTTCCTTCATTTTTTTTCGGCTGGCCCCCCCTTTCAAGCCAATTTTTTTCGAGTGGCCCCCCCCCAAATCCCACCAGCCCCCCCTCTCTCATAAAAAATGAACGGTCCCTTAGTCTATTCTAATAATTAGTTACATAAGATAAAACTGAGATTCCGTTTAAAATCTGACGAAATGTCAGCGGCAAAGGCCAGTCTTAAGTAAAAGAAGAACAAAGAAGGAGATCTGAGTCTTCAAGTTTCCTTAACCCTGGATGGGTTTTAAGAATGGTTAAGGACTTTTTTGTTTTTCAGGGTCAAAAAGGAGAACGTGGTTCACCAGGAAACAACGCAGGAGGTGTAATTAAGTTTAGCGATACCGCTGAGAAATGTACCGCAAGCATCGCCGGCACTGTAAGCTACAATAGTTCCCAGAAATCCTTGCAACTCTGTGATGGAAGTGTTTGGCTTCCAGTGCTGACTGTTGGAAAAGGTTACACGAAGGATAGACCCGGCCGCCATTGCTTGGATATTTTAAATTCTGGTAAGCTGAAACTGTGATAAATAAAAAGAATCCATAAGAGACTGAGGAGATAGTTGTAGAGATTGCTGAGAAGTAGCTGGCCTGCAATGCAGGCCTATATATTGGGGGCCAGTGAAAGCTGCTTTATAAAGTTTGCAATGCCGCAGCCGCCATCTTTCTTAAATATGCCTACTAAAGTTCATCATATCAATCATAATATATAAACAATCATGTAAAATAATATTCACTTTTCAGTATATTTATTATCAGGCCAAAGTCATGGCAGTGGGCTTTACTGGATTGATCCAAACGGTGGCTCGACAGCTGACTCATTCCAAGCCTTTTGCGACATGGAAACTGAGCGTGGAGGTTGGACCCTAGTTGCCGCAAAGGTCTCCCCAGGCTTCCTCTTCATCAAAACTGTTTTCTCGGCAGTGGCCGCTGCAACTAAGAAAGCAGATGCCGGGAGTCACATACACCCAAGCATGGGGGACTGGAAAGAGGTTATGTTCCGCTTTGCTGACGTTGATACCATCCGAGTCATTTACAACAGAAAGGCGGGCGCACCAAACAAAGACAAGGAGGAATTCGACAAGTTCTTGATGGGGAAGTCTATGAATTTGAGAAAGCCTGTGAATGGATTTTACAAGTACAGTCCAGCAGATAAGAAAAGAAATCCCAGCGTGGGTTTTGCCACCATATCCTCTTTCCACTTCTGGTCAAACCGTGGGTTCTCAGAAGATCACGGTGGCACGGATAAGTGGCTTGACATTTGGAGTACTGGTGATGGCTCAAACAACTACATCTACAGCGATGACAGCAGGGCGCAGGGCACCAAATGTATCGCGGGCTACTGTTATCTGAACAAGCCAATCTGGGTGATGGTGCGTTAGCAAATCCATCAAGCCAATACACGAGCAGCTAATTACGCGAGAAAGAACTAGATACTTAGGTGTTAACAGGCGATAATAAAGTAGGTTTTAAAACAGACTGCTGGCGATATCAACGTTCTAACAATATTGTCAAGATTAAAACGACCTGATATTAATCCAGTTAAAAAGAATTCTCGCATCTTGTACTGACTGCTCATAAGATAAAAGTAAAACGGCATCGGCGATTTGGGTGTGTTGTTTATTGGTCGTTTGTTTGTTTGTTTGCTTTTTTCTCAGAACAACCCTTTTGTTGCTTGGGAAGGGGGAAATTGAGCAAGAGTTAGATTCAGTTCCACTCTAAGCCTGGTGCATGTGTTATGAGCAAAGTTTTTCGAAATAACCGACTCAGAAATAATTAAAGAACTACGAAAAACGATTGAGTGCGTCAGATTAATGACAACTGTGTAGCCTTTTTACATATTTCTTTTTTCGGTTTTTCAAAATAATTCAACGCCCGGACAGGAGAAGTATTTTTTCTAATATGCAAGAAGAAAAAGGACTTTTGATATTATCAAGTATGACATCGAATTTTATCACCATGTAGTACATACTCTTGAGTTGTAAGGACTGGATCAGAAAGTTGGAAAAGCTTACACTGGCTCTTTTTCAAGATCACAAAATTTATGTTAGCCGTCTACAGCTATAAAAGACGCGCTTCCTTGTGTCACTTGTGAATCTCTTTATATTCCTTTAACCTAACAAGAGACGAATCATTAAAGACAAAAGTATATGAACAATCACCGAAGAGGGCAAATTTCCAACAAGAGAGATTACGTTCTTCAATGCCTTTATAAAGTCGAGGTAATATTACGCAATCTGTCGTTAAGGCGGGAATATCGTAGCACCAAACACATCTTGATACGAACTGATTATAAACCAAAACGTTATCTTATCTTCTAGTTAGGTTGGAGCCATGTGAACAGAACTTTTGTAGTTTTATTGGTGGTCTGATCTCCCTGATCATTTTCTTTTGCTTTCCAACACTTGTTTTATAGAGATGTCCCAGATTTTCCCGATTATTAAGTTAACAATAAGAGTGAAAACTCGGATATAGAGTAGCATTCGTTTGTTACTCTAAATATACCCTCAAGTTGCTAATTGGGTAGAACTATATGAATTAAATAACCTATTAGAGTCAGTGGATGACTAAGATGATTTTTTAAATCATGATAATTGATGACATCTTTGCACTGCGATGGCTGACGGTTCACATGACTTTGGTGTCAATCAGACCAGATCTGACATGTATCAGATGCCAGCTTCTGCTGAGCAGGGTGAATAGATGTGGCGTAGAAATTTTTTTCACCATGTTCATATTATTATTATTATTATCGCGACGTAAACTTGCAAAATAATGATTAGACTCTCTCACAGAGTCCTCTTTCAAGCTTAGGCCAGAATTTATCTTTTTTCTTTGACAGCACAATGACCATTTCCACCAGGCCCCAGAGCCCATGCATCTTGCTACTCACAAATGATAAGCGTGTATCAAGTTCTTCCACTATTCATCCCAAACATTGAAAGTTTTTAAGTACGATTATTAATTATTATATTATATTATATTATTAATTTTATATTTTGATCACGTGTTTAGTCACGTGACAGATTTAGCACATACGGCAGAATAAGAACCTGAGATAAATAAACACCAAGAAGTTCGACATATTTTAGGCTACCCAGCAAAAGTGATTGCCGATGAATCATATTCTCGCACCGACTTTTTGGAGCCTGATTTTTTCTTCTTCTTATCTATTTTTTCCAGTTTTATATTTTTTCTTCCAAGATATCAAACCTAAGGCCGGTTCAGCTTTTGCCTCCGTTATCGATCCTCCCCGCTGCGGTGGGATCATGAAGAAAGCGAGCGCTTATTTTATGTAAACAACAACAGTCTTTTTCCTTTTCATTTACCCTGGCTTCAGCGATAATAGACGCGCTTACTTGTGAATCTCTTTATATTCCTTTAACCTAACAACAGACGAATCATTAATGACAAAACCATATGAACAATCACCAAAGAGGCCAAATTTCCAATAAGAGAGATTACGTTCTTCAATGCCTTTATAAAGTCGAGGTAATATTAAGTAATCTGTCGTTATCGCGGGAATATTGATAGCACTAAACACTTCTTGACACGAACTCATTACGCTCAGCTCTATGTGTCATTTAAATTAGGAAGTGATGATCTTCTCTCCTCAGCTAAATCTAGCATTGAAATATGTGTACAGTAAATCAACAATTGGATGAATCTTTATGGTCTTAAGCTAAATGAGGAAAAAACTGAGCTGCTTCTACTCAGTTCACGTTATCAGCCCAGTCCTTTATTGGAATTTGTTTGTGTCGAGGGTGAAACTATTCATCCGTCCTCTTCTGTTCGTAATCTTGGAGTGATACTGGATCCCAGTGCTGATATGGAAGACCACATTAAAAAGATTTGCAAGACATGTCATTTACATTTAACTAACATTAGTAAGATAAGAAAATATTTGGATCGTGAATCTACTGAAGCAATTATTCATGCTTTTGTGACTACCAAGTTGGATTACTGTAATGCGATTCTACGTATATGGACTACCTCAAGTTCTCTTGAACCGCCTACAGCTTGTTCAGAATAGAGCAGCGCGCATCGTAACATTCACAAAGATATATGAACACATAACACCCAGCTTAACAGACTTTATCAGTAAACGTTTCAAAGATTTTTTAAAGAGTAAAAGTATTCCTTTGTATCACACTGAGAATGAAGAGAAATCAACTATTGTTGAGAGATGGAATAGAACAATGAACAATAGAATGTGGAAAATGTTTAGTGCGAATAATAATACTGTTTACTGGGACTAACTTGATCAATTAGTTGATGATTATAATAACACAAAACATTCTAGTATAAAAATGACTCCAGCTAAAGCAAATAAAAAGAAAATGAGGCAAGACTTTATGCTAATTAATGGAGATTTAATTTACTTGAAACCTGAAAAACCAAGGGTTGCTATTGGCGACAAAGTTCGTATATCAAAGTATAAAAGACAAGTATTTAATAAAGGTTATACTCCTAAATGGACAGAAGAGATTTTTGTGGTAGATAAAGTTTTGCCTACAAAACCTGTTACTCATAAAATTGTTGATTTGACGGGGGAGACGATTGAGGGAACTTTTTTCCGAGCAAGAGTTACACTGAAAAGGCAAAACAAGAAACCTTTAGAATTGAAAAAGTTCTGAGACGAGATAACAAGAAAAAATTAGCATTGGTAAAATGGGGCGAGTATCCTGATAAATTTAATTCTTGGGTGAGTTTTAGCACTTTGGTAAATTTTTTATACAAATTATTTGTAATAAAAATGAGTTCACCATTTAATCTTCAATATCTGATATATGAAGGTCTTTGATTTTACTATTATCTTCTGCTTCGCTTTGTTCATCTTCACTCAGTTCTACAACGGATAGTACTGGTAATATCTTGGTTTAAGAGGTTTAACATAAACCTCGTGTACTTTAATCTGAAGAGAAACCACTGTTTTAGAGATATAAATACTCTCTATTAAAGCCATTTTGACTTTATAATATTGATTAAGATATTCAAATGAGTCAACATTTTGTTGTCCCTTAGTTCTAAAAAGAACATACAAGTTTTGCACTAGTAAAGGACTGGTGATGCTGATTCATCATTTTTTGTTTTTGTTTTCCCTTTTTTGTCAGTGTATTCAACTTGTTTATAATAAAGAGGACTTGATAAATGACATATGCCATATCTGGACCAAATTCTTCTTCCAGATATTGCTGAGTAGCTTCAGTTAAGTCATTTAGTGCATTAAAAAACATTGATTCCTCTACAGTTGGTTGTGATCCCTTTGACAAAATACATACATGTACGTGTAACCAACTAGCTGTTAGTTTCTTGACTTAATCTTTTACTTAAACCAAAACTAAACAGAAATGGTGTCTCAATTAAAACAGGTTCTTTCTTTTTACTACCATACAATTGGTTTCTATTTTTTACTCTTTGGTATTTAAGTTTGGAGATTTGAACTTTGTACTCCTTTGGTTAGATAAATATCCGATCAATAGGCTTTTAAGGTTCTAGAACATTCCAAGTGTTTACCTTTAAAAATGCAACATGTTGAATAACCAATTTACTAATAAGCTTTGTATGCACAAACATAAATATTAACAGTGTGCTTTTTGAGAGTTAGGCATATTGTCTTCAAACTTCTCGGAAGATACTTATCTTTTAAATGAACATTTCGACCTTTTTAGTAATTAACTAAGGAAGGATGAGTTTTGTGGGTCGTTTTTGTTGACAGATACATCCTATGCATTATTATGTATGTAAACCTATTATCAATGACCATCAAACAAATAAATAGCGAGCTGCTAAGGAATAGGTTCGATTTTCGGTTTTGTTTGTTGTTAGGGTAACCTGGAATGTGTTCTTTTGTTTTACATGTGATAAATCATTGTTTGTAAACCGCAATCACATGCTGTATTTTTCCAGATTATCAAAATCTAATAATAGTCAGTTTTGCTGGAAAAACTCCCCTTTTCTAGAGCATTCTCTAAATCATTGAATATTCAACAAAGCAAAACAAAACGGCAGGTGTTTGAAATGTAATGTACATGATTTTATATTTTAAGTAGTTTATAATAATATGATTTCCACCTCAATTTTTTATACTATTTTCCGATTATCCCGATTTTTAGTCAGATTTATGATTATTTTACTTTAATAATGGGACTCATCATTCAGTACTGGTTGAAACCGCTTGGAAACAGTGACTGCTAAAATTAAGATTCGTTGATCAGTACTAATTACATGAAAGAGATTAAACAGGTAAAATTGTCATGACAGCTCACGGAAAAATCACGGGGATAATCGGAAAATAATAAAAAAAAGTTGAGGGGGAAAACATATTATTATTATAACTATACTCCTTTCATTTACCCTGGCTTAAGCGTATATTTTTCAAGGCAAATTAGAGTAGATTGCGAGAAGAAGGTTGAGCGCCTTATACTATTTAGTTTGTTAAGTAAACAGTGTAAATTTTCCAACTCGCTCCTCACGTCGCTGATTGCATCGAATAACAATGTGCAGTGTTAACTATTTTTATTTTCTTTTGGAAAAGTCTGTTAAAATTAAATCTTAAAGTACAGTACTTCTAATAAAGGAATGTTACCCTCAATGCTGACTATTCAACTTTTATAAAAACGGCTCTTGGTGGACAAGGACAGTACGTGATAGGGTCATGACAGCTAAACCAATTTTTGTATCAAAATTATCATACGTAATACAATATTAAAATTTTGGTAGTCTTGCCGTTTTTTCATGTTAAGAAAATAAAGGAAACATCTTTCCCATCATTGTGAAACTCGCCATTTCCAACTGAAAACAAAAGGAGCATTGAAAGAAGAGTAAGCTCAAAATGTTGCGCTTGTTTATTCCATTGTGAAATCTATAAGTTCTCAATGCTGACTATAAGTCAACTTTTATAAAAACGGCTTTTGGTGGACAAGGACAATACATGATAGGGTCATCGGGCAGCTAAACCAATGTTTGCATCAAAATCATACGTAATACAAATATTAAAATTTTAACAGTCTCGCCGTTTTTTCATGTTAAAAAACTAAAGGAAACATCTTTCCCATCATTGTGAAACTCCCTTTTGCAACTGAAAGAAGAGTGGGCTCAAAATGTTACGCTTGTTTATTCCCTTGTTTCTTGTTCTGATCTTGCGTTCCTTCGCAAGCCAGAAAAACTCTATAAGCAATGTAAGTTTGGTATTTTTTTAGTTTGTTCCTTGAAAGAATTAATTTTGTCTGATATAAAAGTAAGATCAAAAGAAGATACACCATGACTGTGCTACTTTAACTAATAGAATTCAATACTAATACCTCGCGGATTTCCTCTTGTTTAGGTAGCAAATCAAAACCATTACTGTAACTGTCTCGACGGTAAGCTAAAGACTATGAATAAATCCTGATTCTTATGTGTTTATGTCCTGGTTTATGTTGTTTGTAGTTTAATTTCTCATTTTTTCCCTAGGAAGGGACGGACGAGATGGTCTCAACGGTAAGAAAAGACATCGCACAGTAATATAACCATGCATGTTTTCATTAACTGACACAATGCGCGGCACTTATGAATTCTATAAAAGCAGTAAAATACTTTCTGACCCGATCAGCCTTCCAATTTAGTACCTACATTATATACCTGTTCACACCTTCTGCCCATAAATGGAATAGTAGATTGCTAGCAGGAAATACTGCCATAGGAACTTAAATTAGCCATATAGTTATGTTCCATATTACAACTAGGTAAATTTTAAAATCTGATTAGTCTAAGTTCTCACTGATAAAAATGGAAAAGTGATCCTTGTTAAAAATAATATATAACCTAGTCAGAGCTGGGCCTTTTTAATTTTTATGGTGTAGAGAAATAAATGAAGTAATACGCAAGAGATAAATATCACTGACGTGGCATTCAAAATTGTTGTCTTCCGCTTTCTTTTACGTGAGTTCTTCTCTTTCCCTTTTCTACTCATCACCATTAAATGATTCTATATTTTTACACCCAAGGAAAGGATGGTCATGATGGAAAAGACGGAAAGAAGGAAAAAATATTATAAAGGAATAAAGTTTTTTCTACTATTGTCAAATAAATTATTTCCCGGAACAAAGATGAATAAGACAGACGAGAACTTTTAAGAACACCGGACCGAAGGCTAAGATTTCAAGTTCCCTGCAATCCGAGATTTCCACTGCCTAATAAACATTCTCTAAAATACCCGCTCGTTTAACTCCAGAGTCCATTTTCTGTGGTAAAAGGGAGGGACACAGTACCACCTTAGTCTGTTCTAATATTTAGTTACATAAGATAAATCTGAAATTCCGTTTAAAATCTGACGAAATCTTGGCGGTAAAGGCCAGTCTTAAGTAAAAGGAAATTCAATAGAGAGAAAAAGATCCGAGTCTTTAGGTTTCCTCAACCCTAGATTGGTTTTAAGAATAGTTGAGGACTTGTTTGTTTTTCAGGGTCAAAAAGAAGAACGTGGCTTATCAGGAAACAACGCAGGTGGTGTTAATTAAGTTTAGCGATACCGCTGAGAAATGTACCGCAAGCATCGCCGGCACTGTAAGCTACAATACGTCCCAGAAATCGTTGCAACTCTCTGATGGAAGCCATTGGCTGCCAGTGTTGGTTGTCAAAAAGGTTACACGGCAGATAGACCCGGCCGTCATTGTTTGGATATTTTAAATTCTGGTAAGCTTCAATTGTGATAAGGGACTGTGCAATAATTATCAGGAGGGGGGGGGGGGGGGGGCTGAAAAACTAGAGGGGGGAGCATTACATAAAATTGCTGCCAAGATAGGGGGGGCTCAAAGTAAAATCACTCATTTGACGGAGGGGGGGCCTTAAGTTTTATTCGAAATGTAAATAAAATTAGTAAAATTAAACGCAATAAAAGATTCTCAATACAGGCATCATGTTAGACTGTAACAAATATCAACACGAACAGCTGTTAAACAATTATTGAAAATATTCCATCAAAAGGAAAAGCAAATTTACAACTGATCAATTTTAACCCGTCTTCGTATTAATTGAGCTGATCCTATGTAAAGCAAAAATCATGAACTTGTTTTTCAGCTTCCCCCATAAAACAATGGCAATCAAACAGATCTCGTAGACAAGCTTTGTCGGTGTTTGATGTGAATAAAAGTAATGTGTCTTCATCGACTAAATCGATTTGCTGAATTCCATATATATGTGGCTCATAACAAAGTTCAACAGGCTCTCCTCCCAGGGATCTAAATATAATGCAAGCTCTTTTTCGTCTGTTATTTGAAGCGGTCAATCTCCCGTTCTTTGATTTTTTTTCTCTGCTCCTTTCTCTTTCTGGCTTCAGAAGCTTTAGATTTTGAGCCAATGTGGTAAGCATCCCGGTACTTAGCAAATGCTTTGTCTAAATCTTGAATCAAGCGATTAACATCCTTCTCGATACTAGATGTTACATAATAACGTTTGTCATTATTAAAGCTATGATGGCAGCTCAGTCCAGTTTTGAGTTTACCAGTGTGGTGGGAGGGAGGGGGGGGGGGGTGCGACGTTATTTTTAACATAACAGAGGGGGGGGGGGTTAGAACTAATTTTTTTTTTGTTTTGGAGGGGGGTTACTGTCTAAGTTTTTGCTAGATAACTCAAGTTTTTCAGCCTCCCCCCCTCCTGATAATTATTGCACAGTCCCTAAATAAAAAGAATCCATAAGAGACTCAGGAGAGTAATTATGGTTGTAGAGAACGCTGGGAAGTAGCTGGCCTGCAATACAGGCGTACATATTGGGGGCGAGTGAAAGCTGCTTTATAAAGTTTGTAATGCAGTGGCCGCTGTCTTTGATTCTATTACAGAGGAAGATTGCGGAGAGTAAAAATAAAAACCTTTAGGGTAGACGTAAGTGTGAAAGATAAAGGTGGGAAAGGGGAGGGGGAGGAAAGCATGGACTCGGGTATTTGGAAGGAAACTGTCATCCAAAGCCGTATATCTTAAATAAGCCTACTAAAGTTCATCTTCTTAATTATTTATATATAAACAGAAGTAGGTTGTGTTTGATCGCCCGGTGAACGTACATCCTGAATAGGACTGTTGTTGTTGACAGTGACTGACGTTTCGACAACCTGTGCGGTAGTCATCTTCAGAGTCAAAGTGAGTTGTATCACGTCAGTTGATGGTATTATATTCTGGTTGTTGATCTGCTTAACTGACAGACGACCAATAACATCGCGACGTAATTGACCAATCAGATCAACAACCTCATCAACTGACGTGCTACAACTCACTTTGACTCTGAAGATGAATACCGCACAGGTTGTCGAAACGTCAGTCACTGTCAACAAAAACAGTCCTATTCAGGACTACGTTCACCCGGACGATCAAACACAACCTACTTTTGAAATGACTCCTGGGTTCAAACCTTTCACAATATATAAACAATCATGTAAAATAATATTCATTTTACAATTTATTTACGATCAGGCCAAAGTCATGGCAGCGGCCTTTACTGGATTAATCCAAGCTCGATAGAAGACTCCTTCCAAGCCTTTTGCGACATGAAAACTGAGCATGGAGGTTGGACCCTAGTTGCCACAAAGGTCTCCCCAGGCTTCGTCTTCATCAAAACTGTTTTCTCATCAGTGGCTGCTGCAACTAAGAAAGCAGATGCCGCGAGTCACATACATCCAAGCATGACGGGGGCTGACAACTCTAACAAAGGCTGTTTGGGCAGTCCTATGAATAACCTTATGTCCTCCCGGAAATTTCGTAGACTCTCCCGAATTTTTCGGTGGCATTCCCCATAAATGTTTAACTTCCCAAAATTGTTTTAACAATTGAAATTAAAATTTTAATTAGAGATTTTTTTTGCAGCTTCTTGTTAATTATGTAACTTGTTAACTATCTAATCTTAGTTATTTTTTCGTTTAGAGGGTATCATGGTAACACAGAAAGACTGTCAAACTTTTTGCGTATATAAAATCGTGCTTTTTTTGTTTTGTAATCACCAATGAATCAGACGAGCAGTGAAGGGGCCAACCACTTGGGGGGTCTGGGGGCATGCTCCCCCAGAAAATTTTGAAATCTTGGTGCTCTGAAACGCCATTTCTAGTGTTCTGAGAGGACAAATTCTGTCTAAAATGTTGTCTAAATCAATTGTCCTTTTTATGCTTATTTTTATTGGCGTGACTTCGCGTAGAAGTAGTCAATTTTATTTTATACAAGTTGTGCGGTTTTTGAAATTGCTCTGGATATCACTTTCAGCTAAGTATACTCTGTGTGGTGTCGTTGTATGAGTATCATAAGAATTCATTTGAAAATTTCAGAACAACTGTCGAAATCTGAAATTTTCCTATCCCGAACGCATATTGATCGGGCTTCGGGATTTTCCAGCAAAATCGGAAGGACCCCGACGAGATCAGGGTGATTAAAGAGTCTTCACAGACATAACACTTTTTATGGCCTCATTTGTGTTTAACAAGGTTAAATGAGTTTCGTTTTTCTCTTACATACTTCTTACGTACTTCTTTCAAGTTTTTCAGTATGCAATCACTGTAATGTGCTCTTAAAAGTCGTTAACGTGCAGCGTAAAAATACCCTTGAACTAATGAATGATGGGATCTGGTGTGAACTGATAGTATGTTCTTTGCACTGGTACGGTTCTTGTGTCAATCCGCTGAGGATTGCACGTGGTCAATCGCACTCGAACTTCATGCTATTTTAGTTGGAAACGTTGCTGATTGGTCTTTTCATATCATGGGGAGTTCAGCCGTTTTCAAGTGTCAAAATACATAGAATACAGCGCATACACTGGGTGCATATCACTGTATATATATTGTTTGATAACATGTAATATCAAATCTTTGCTTAATGTCCCGAAAATATCTCATATTTCCCTAAAAATTTCCCAGGCTTCCCGATTCCCGGCAAAATCTCCAGATTCCCGGAATAAATTTGTTTTTCTCCCGAAACAACCCTTGTTAGAGCTGTCACCCCCTGTAAGCATGGGGGACTGGAAACAGGTTATGTTCCGCTTTGCTGACGTTAATACCATCCGAGTCATTTACAGCAGAAAAGCGGGCGCACCAAACAAAGACAAGGAGGAATTCGACAAGTTCTTGCTGGGGACGTTTGTTGATTTGGTAAAGAACGTGACTGGATTTTACAAGTACAGTCCAGCAGATAACAAAAGAAATCCAGCGTGGGTTTTGCCTCCATATCCTATTTCCACTTCTCGTCAAACTATGGGATCTCAGAACATCACAGTGGCACGGATAAGTGGCTTGACATGAGGAATACTGGAGACGACTCAAACAACTAAATCTACAGCGATGACAGCGGGGCGCGGGGCACCAAATGTATCGCGGGCTACTGTTATCTGAACAAGCCAATCTGGTTGATGGTGCGCTAGTAAAACCACCGAGGCAGTACACGAGCAGCTGGGTACGCCAGAAAGAAAAAGTAATAAAGTAGGTTTGAAAAAAGCCGGACTGTGTTGTCAAGATTAAAACGACCTGATGATTCGTCCAGTTTAAAGAATACGCGCATCTTGTAGTGACTGCTCATAAAATAACACTTAAAAAGGGTTGGCGATTTGGTTGTGTGTTGTTTATTTGTCAATTGTCTGTTTGTATGTTCAAAACAATCCTTTTGTTGCTTGTATAAGGGTGAAATCAGCAAGAACTAGATTCTAGCCTGCGTAGCAAGCGTTTCAGTTTGGTTACGGGTGAAAAAAAGACCGAGGAACGGAATTTTCGGTTTTGGCCGCGCGACAAATAGAACGAGAGCGAAAAAATGAAAAAGAATCCTTACTTTTTTTTTCCATCCCCTTCCCACTCTCTTACTAGCGCCATTTTTCGCGCGGTCTTTTCGTTCCTCGTTCTTTGCTCCCAAACCACACGAAAACGCTTGCTACGCAGGCTAACTAGATTCAGTTTCGCTTTATCTACTGATCTGCGATGTTAATTAACTTCAGAAATATTCTCAAAATGCAGAACTGAGATTATTAAAGGTTCCTACAATTTACGATGCTGACTGCGTCAATTAATGACAAATTTGTTTTGTTTTGTTTTTTTTGTCCTCAAAAGAGAGTAGCCTCGGTTTTTCATATTTCTTTTCCAGTTTTTCAAAATAACTCGACACTGGAAAATCTTATTTCTAATATTCAAGACGAAAAAGCAGTTTTAAATCCGCTAGACATAACATCATCGCATTGTACCACCATGTGTTACATACTCAGGGTAAGTTGTGGCAGATTGAATCAGAAAGTTGGCAAAGCTTATCCTATATCTTAATCTCATTTTAGTTTAAGATCATTGCATGAAGCTATTTGTTTAAAGTGCGGGTTTATGACCGATAAAGGGAGATGGGCTTGTTTATGGTCTTCTTATATTCCTCCAACCACACAAGATACGAATCGTTAAAAAAAAACTTGGTATAAGCAGGATGACCGAAAATGCTGGTGAGAGGGATTATGTTCTTCGATGCCTTCAGCTTGAAATTTGAAGTAATCGTCGAGTGATCCGTTGTGGTGGGGCTAACATTGGTAGCAAACTCGTCTTGACACAAAATGCTTATTGTCCAACAACCTTGTCTGATCGTCTATATAGGAGTTGTCTCCATGGCAGTAAACAAAACCTTTGAAAAAGTAGGAGTTTTATAAGTCCAATTCCCTTGATCATAACTCCATTGATATGATAACTAGCACTTCTCTACTTGTTTAAAAGCTGGGCTAGGTTAATATGCTCGGGATTGCTTTTTTGACAATAATGAGTTTTCCAATAAGAATGAAAACTCGGAGAAAGCGACATGTTCTTAATTAAGGAGAATGTAAAAAGAAATGCTTCTTAATAAAGTTTAAATTGTTTACCCTTGATGGCATGGAGGCGTTTCATGAAGTTCAAACTAATGACACCCGGCCTCTCGGCTCCTCTTCAATAACAGCTTTGCAAGTCGCTGATTAAACTACAGTATTTTAAATAATGCAATTCAGTGGAAGCATAAGGGTTAGCTTTCAGAGTTACACCGTAAGTAATCAGATAGGGGTCAGTGGATGGCTATAATGATGATTTCTTTGTCCCCTCAGATAAATCATGATAATTTCGAACATCTTTGTACTGTGAAGGCTGACGGTTTTCTTGAGCTTACTGTCAATCAGACAAGATAGACGCTAGGTAGCTGCAGTGATGAGTAAAGCGTACTAACCAGTTGGTTCAGTGGGATTGTTCCACTGGAATGTTTTCCACGACCGTCCGTGGAAATTGATCTGATATAATCGTTATCCCAACTTAAACTTGTAAATTATGTTGTTTCGATCACGTGATTAGTCACGTGACAGACATTACACGTACAGAAAAAAATGACCCTGAGATTTTACCGTATTCACACAAAATTTCTTCTTTCGAGGCACTTTTATTCTCTTAAACAATCAGCAAAAGATATTGCAGACAATCTCATTTCTTTCTGGATACATTTTTGAGCTAGCCGTCATTTTTTGCAGATTGTTCCTCCCAAAAAATGCCACGACTGCCACGAAGAGATTACCGATAATGATCGCAATATAATGTCGTATAGGGAAGGTAGCCGCTTATAAGATATGGTGATTAGCAGATAGATAGAAAGGTTCCAAAGCAAATTAAAGACAAGTTGGGAAAGACTGATGTAAAGTAAAATACAAATCTTTTTCCTACTCTTTCGTCCTCACATCAGCGTATTTTTAGCTTTTCGCTGGTTTCTTTTGCGCTGTGTAGTGTTTAGTGAGATTGTTACGAGTACTCGTACCACAAACATTCGTGTTGTACGCCCAAGGCGTATACAACTTCGTGAGGTTTTTAGGAGGGCTTATTAACGGAGGGGCTTATATCCGAGGGAGGCTTATAACCGGAAATATGCTGTAAACTGCCGCCTATGCTTATACATCTTCGTAAGGGGTTTTGGGAGGGCTTATAACGGAGGGGGTTATATCCGAGGGAGGCTTATAACGGGAAATATGCTGTAAACTGCCGCTTATAAGCCCTGGGCTTATACATCTTTGTAAGGGGTTTTAGGAGGGCTTATTAACGGAGGGACTTATATCCGAGGGAGGCTTATAACCGGAAATATGCTGTAAACTGCCGCTTATAAGCCCTGGGCTTATACATCTTTGTAAGGGGTTTTAGGAGGGCTTATTAACGGAGGGGCTTATATCCGAGGGGGGTTATAACCGGAAATATGCTATAAATTGTCACTTATAAGCCCTGGGCTTATACATCTTCGTAAGGGGTTTTAGGAGGGCTTATAAACGGAGGGGCTTATATCCGAGGGGGGTTATAACCGGAAATATGCTATAAATTGTCACTTATAAGCCCTGGGCTTATACATCTTCGTAAGGGGTTTTAGGAGGGCTTATAAATGGGGGAACTTATATTCGAAAGAGCTTATAGACAGAATGAAAAAAGCATTTCAAAACAAACTACATAGCAGTGCTGATCAAAATCACTCCAGACTATTTGAATTTGCTCGCTTTTGTAAGCTTCAAAACGTCGTAAAAAAAAATTTCATTTCAATACAAGCAAGAAAAGGGCTTATATCCTGGGGGCTTGTAACCGGATGTATTTTTTTGTCTACCGGTAGATGGGCCTATACCAAGGGCAGGGGGGGGGGGGAGGTGGGGCGGGGTGGGGGCTTCTAAGCATATTCTTACGGTATTTCCGACTACTCTTCTTTTGATGCTGATCAAGGGAAGCTCAGTGTTCTTCTTTAACTGCGCATTATAAAAGTCTCCGTAAAAATTGAATCGTGTATAACAGTACTTTAAGGGTTTGCTACACTTTTTATTCCTCATTTTATATTGCTGATTTGTATTCCCGTATAATCAAAGGTTTTCCGCCGGCAGGGGCAGTCAAGTATGACAGTGAATTAAATCTGCATTGAAAATAGCATACGTAATGTGAAAATTAAAATTTCGATGGTCTCGCCGCTTTTTCTTGTTTAGAAAAAAAAACACATTTTCCCATCCATTTTAAACTCGCCATTTTCTACTGAAAACCAAAGGAGAGTGAACTAAAAATGCTTCGCTTGGTTATTCCGTTGTTTCTTGTTCTCATCTTGCGTTCCTTCGCAAGCCAGAAAAAATCTTCAAGCAATGCAAGTTTGGCTTTTTACTTCTATTCCTTTATGCATGAATTAATCTGGTATAATTTAAAAAGGAAGAAAGAAGATACACTATGACTAAGTCACTTCAATAACTAAAATTCACTGACTAATACCCCGCGGTTTTCTTCTTCAGGGGCAGAGAAAAACCACCGTTGTAACTCGTGTCGCGACGGTAAGCTGAAGACATTAAGTGAATCCTGATTTTTTTTTCTGTACATGTTATTCTGATATTTTTCATTTTTTGCTAGGAAGGGACGGAAGAGATGGTCAGAAGGGTAAGATAACACATCGCACATTTCAATATAACCATGTTTTCACTAACTGACACAATGTTGACGATTCACGACCCAGACTCACACCTTCTGCCCATCATCAGAATAGTAGATTGCTAGCAGGAAATACTGCTATAGGAACTTAAATTAGTCATATAGTTATGTTCCATATTACAACTGGGCGAATTCATCTGAAAAAAATATGAGAAGTTCTAACAGTCGAAAGTTGAAAAGCGAACCTTGTTGAAAATAAGGTAACGTAGAGCGAGATGGTGTAGAAAAATAAATGAAGTATTAAACAAGAGATCAATATCACTGACGAACTGACGTGGCATTCAAAATTGTTGTCTTCCGCTTTCTTCGCGTGCGTTTTCTCTTTCTCTTTCTCTTTATCCTCTTTTTTACTCATCAGGCATTAAATTATTTTATTTTTTCACACCCAAGGAAAGGATGGCCGTGATGGAAGAGACGGGATCAACAGAAACGGAATGAAGGTAAAAATATTAAAAAGGAATAAAGTTTTTTCTGCCATGTCAAATCGATGATAAATTATTTCTTGGATCAAAGATGAATAAGCCGGAACACGGGACTAAAGGCTAAGATTATTCAAGTTCCCTGTAATCCGAGATGTGAGCTGCCTAAGAAACATTCTCTAAAAAAACCCGCTTGTTTAACTCCAGAGTGTATTTTCTGTAGTAGAAGGGAGGGACACAGTACCACCTTAGTCTGCTCTAATAATTAGTTACATAAGAAGAAAAATCCCGTTTAAAATCTGACGAAATCTCAGCGTAAGGGCCAGTCGTAAGTAAAAGGAATACGGAGAAGGAGATCTGAGTCTTCAAGTTTCCTTAACCCTGGATGGGTTTTAAGAATAGTTAAGGACCTGTTTGTTTTTCAGGGTCAAAAAGGAGAACGTGGCTCACCAGGAAACAACGCAGGGGGCGTAATTAAGTTTAGCGATACCGCTGAGAAATGTACCTCAAGCATCGCCGGCACTGTTAGCTACAGTACTTCCCAGAAATCCTTGCAACTCTGTGATGGAAACCATTGGCTGCCAGTGTTGGCTGTTAGAAAAGGTTACACAGCAGTTAGACCAGGCCGCCATTGTTTGGATATCTTAAATTCTGGTAAGCTTAAATTGTGATAAATAAGTAGAACCCATAAGCGACTGAGGAGAGTAATGATAGTCGTAGAGAATGCTGGGAAGTAGCTGGCCTGCTATGCGGGCGTACATATTGGGGGAGAGTGAAAGTTGCTTTTTAAAGTTTGTAATGTCGCGGCCGCCATCTCTGATCTTATTATAGAGGACGATTGCGGAGAGAAGTAAGCAAAACCCTTGTGGTAGAAGTAAGGGTGAAAGAAAAAGAAAACGTGGCCTTGGGTACTGGGGAAAAAACTGTCATCCAAAGGCTTTTTTCGTAAATAAGCCCACCAAAGTTCATCTTATTAATTATAATTATATAAACAATAGGTAAAATAATATTCATTGTTCAATTTATTTATGATCAGGCCAAAGTCATGGCAGTGGGCTTTACTGGATTGATCCAAACGGTGGCTCAACAAAAGACTCGTTCCAAGCCTTTTGCGACATGGAAACTGAGCGTGGAGGTTGGACCCTGGTTGCCACCAAAGTATCCCCAGGCTTCCCCTTCATAAAGACTGTTTTTTCACCAGCGGCCGCTGCAACTAAGAACACAGATGCTGCGAGTCACATACATCCAAGCATGGGGAACTGGAAAGAGGTTATGTTCCGTTTTGCTGACGTTGATACCATCCGACTTATTTACAACAGAAAAGCGGGCGCACCAAACAAAGACAAGGAGGAATTCGACAAGTTCTTGATGGGGAAGTCCACACAGTTGTATAAAAACGTGAATGGATTTTACAAGTACAGTCCAGCAGAAAACAAAAGAAATCCCAGCGTGGCGTTTGCCACCATATCCTCTTTGCACTTCTATTCAGCCCATGGGATCTCAGAAGGTCACGGTGGCACGGATAAGTGGCTTGACATGTGGAGTGGTGCTGACGGCTCCGGAAACAACTACATCTACAGCGATAACAGCAGGGCGCTGGGCACCAAATGTATCGCGGGCTACTGTTATCTGAACAAGCCAATCTGGGTGATGGTGCGCTAGTAAAACCAACCAAGCCAATACACGAGCAGCTGAGTAGGCGAGAAAGAATTAGATCCTTAGATGTTAAAAGGGGATAATAAAGTAGGTTTGAAAAAGCACTGCTGCAGTTTCAATCACTCTAACTATTAAAGTTGTCAAGATTACAACGACCTGAGATTAGTCCAGTTAAAGGGAATTCTCGCATTCTTTACTGACGGCTCATAAAATAAAACATTTAAAAGTATTGGCGATTTGGGTGTGTGCATTTCCTTTTTTGCTCATTTTTCGTTCTGTTGTTTGTTTGTTTTATTGGGGGGAACAAACCTTTTCCCCCTTGGGTAAACTGGATGAATTAAGCAAGGACTAGATTCAGCCTCGGCGATTTGGTTGTGTTGTTTGTTCCTTTCTTAGTTTTTAACAACAAACCTTTTGCGGTATGGGGAGGGAGTAAAATAAGCAAGAACAAGATTTGTTTAACTTAACCCATCCGCTATGCTATAGCCAGTTTCACGAAAAAAAAAATTAAGAGATACAAAACTGAGATTAAGGTTCCTACAATTTTCGGTACTGTGCTTTTTCTCGCAAAAGAAAGAAGCCATTTTTCATATTTCTTTCCAGTTTTTCCAAATAACTCAACAAGCAGAAGTATTTTTCTCTAATATTCAAGACGAAAAACCAGTTTTTCAAACCACCGGACATTATAGCACCCTGTGGTACATACTCGTAAGTTGTAACATATTTATTGCCTACTACCCAGGGTGAAGACGCGCTTGCTTGTGATCTCTAAGTTTTCTCCAACCCAACAACGAATGGATCGTTAATAAAGTTGGTATATGCAGGGTCACCAAAGAGGTTTAACTGAATTTCTAATTAGAGGGATTGCGTTCTTCAATATCTTTTAAGATCAAAATAATCGTCGAATGATCCATTTTTATTTCACGGATAATATTGGTAGAACCGAACAGATCTTGCTCACGAAATGCTTTGCAACCAAAAACCGTATTTGATCATTCTGTGAGAATGCCTCCACGTTTCCTACTTTGGAAAACAGGATTTTTTTTTTCTGCAATTCCCTTGATAAATGCCTTGCCCTTTTCAAGAAATTCGTGAAAACGCAAGAAATAACCTTTAATTAGTAGACCTTAATTTCGACCATTTCTACTCTTGTTTTGTTAAGCTGGGCCAGGTTAGCATGCTTGGTATGACTTGTTTTGGCCAATGATGAGTTTTTCAATGACAGATAACTAGCAGAGATTGACCTGTTCTTAACTAGGAAATGGATATCAGATTTTTAACAGCTGGCGTTGTTAAACCTTCTAGACATAAAGGCATTTTAAGAGGTTCTAAACGTTAGTCTGTTAACAGACTGGTATCATTTGATCATTCATACAGCATGGAAACAATTCGTAACTTTATCGACAAGAGAAGACAACTGAAGCCGGAATGCGTCCCGCAATAAATTGTTTCTAGCATCGTTAGTTGGGATGCGCTGCTCAGCTATTGGCCAATTTTTCCCCTGGCCCTAGTAACAGACCCAGGAATCTTTGCGAAAGTTAACCCGACCCAGATTCCTTTTCGTTTCTAAAGTAGCGAATTAGACGAAGTTTTGCAAGGTACAAATTAAATAGTGAAATTCAATGGACGTATAAGGGTTAGCTTTCAGATTTACACAGTAAATAGCCGGATAGGGATCCATGGATGGCTAAGATGATGGTTTCTTAGCCTCCTTGGGTAAATCATGATAATTGAGGACATCTTTGTACTGTGATGGCTGACGGTTTGCTTGGGCTTGGTGCCAATCAGACCAGATATCAGATGCCAGCTCTGCCATGCGTTTTTTGCGCCTCAGTTCCTTGTACTTCATCTCCACCTTATCAGCAATTAAAGCTGCAAGGAAATAACAGATTTTTTTTGTCTTTTAATACCATGCCGGGAGAGAATACACTCTGTCAATAGGCCTTTCGCATTAGTTGATCATGTACTCACACAAATCCTTCTAATTTTCGGCAGCCGTTGCAATCACCACTTTTGAGACATGCGACTAAAAATTCACAAGTTACTTGTTAATTTTAATATACATTTTCAGTTCCTGCTAACAAAATTTTCCAAAAGCAAAGTATTTTCGTGTTTACAGAAAGTTGATCACGTGACCAACTATTGCCAAAGACCTATCACAAGACTGAAAAGTTAATGCTTTCAATGGGTCATACTCAACTCCAAAGAGCTACAGCATTTTAGAGCCAACTCTCTCTAAGATGGACACCACTGGGGCCGTCTCTACTTTATGAGAGATGTCCGCTCCGTCTTACAGAGACAAGGAAAATGGAAGAACATCGCTGGGGACCCTAGGGGTTTATTTTCGAGAAGAGTCCGCGTTCTTGAGAGTCATCGAAAATGACTAAAGAACAGCAGTTACTAACTCTTATTGTCCGATTTAGGGAAGTTTCCGCCTTAGAGAGAGTGGAAGAAAATGACTGAAGAATGGCAGGGACCAACTCTAGGTGTCCGTCTTATAGAGAGTAAAAGAAAATGACTAAAGAATGGCAGGGGCCAACACTTAGTGTCCGATTTAGTGAGATGTCCGCCTCATAGAGAGTCATAGAAAATGTCTGACGAGAGGCAGGGACCAAAGCTGGCTATCCGTTTTAGGGAGCTGTCCGAAAGAAGAGATTAATTTTGTATTTTAACACTTTTTGACTGGAACTTCTTTTGCCCCATCGGAAGTTAAACCAAACCTTGATCCACACATGGCATCGACTGAAAGATCAGGAATGAGCCTGGGTTACAATGACGGAAGGCGAGTAGCCTCATCACTGATAAACATGTATTAGTACAGGTTATAAGATGTGAAAACTAAACTGGGACAGCTTACCTTCTTTACAGTGGGCGACAGTCAAGGTTACACGGCCTAAAATTGAAAATTGAGCAACTTAAGATAAAGTAGAGCAACACCACATCAGCATTTTCTGAACTATTAATTCTTTAGTTCAACGACAATATCGTGTACAACACCGAGATTTGCTTCGATTACTTAGTTCTGTTCGGTGCCCGTAGAAAGAATCTGACATTCAGTCATTCCCTTTCCCGGTTCTTCTCAGAAGCAGATTTGGATGTGCTGGTGACCTACAAGTGTAGGTTAGGTAAGAAGCACAGAGGAGCAAGGAATTCTTTTTACTTCCCGGCCTTCAGGTCAACTTAGCTACAGTATTAAATGGGGACAAAAAGTTCTATTTCGATGTGTGCAAAGATCAATAAATGATTAGTATTCATGAGAATCTTGATCTGTTACAATATTAATAACATCATCCTGATAATTCTTTACTATAGGTAAAGAAAAATATGTTGTGCGCTTAGATGTACATGTACATGTAGCCAATCACAAATCAATCAAAAAATGTAAGTGTACTTAGCAAACCAATGGAAGTGGTCTTCAAATGGAGAGAAGAGAGACCAATTGTCTGTACATGTTAAAAGTGACCAAAACTATACTGTGAATTTTTTAACCGAATAATTGTAAGCCAACAGAGTTTCGTTTGCCCCAGATGATGTTTAATTTTCAATGACTCACCAGAGACTGATTTTAACAGATTAACTGCTCGCTGATGATCAAGCCCTTCCATACTCTAAGGGAAACAAAATATGCTGTGCATGAATAAACCTTCTACGGATAAAAGCTGCTTTTAGAAGCCATTTTGAAGCCATTTTGATCTTTATTGGAGACTGGGTCAGTGTTGTCTTGATTTTTTACCATAGGGCTCTTTTGGGTAGCCTATGTAGAAGGTACATTGAAGTAATATGGGCGCAAGGAAGAATGGGACATGCAAAGGGGACATGCGAGGGAAAAGTCTCCGTCGCACGCCTCGGTCATTTTTGCCACCCACCAGGGTTCTATCTAGGATTTACCGTTTACTCCCAAGTGGCCGAAGGCCCAAGCTTCCTAGAGGGGTCCAGAGGAATGGCCCCCCGGAAATTTTTGAAATGAATACGCGCTGAGATGCAATCTGCTGCATTTTGAGACACAATTTTGAGAAATGTTGCAGTGTGCGCACTGACCTCATCGCGTCTGGATGATTTTTCTGATATAGTTTCTTATATTCTGTAATGTTAACAATATTTTCGGGGGGAAGCTGGGCAGTTTGGGGGGAGGGGGCAAAGCACAACCTGACAATGGCCAGTATCATTGTACATGGCCCACTCGTCTGCAAAAAGCCAATAAGATTTACCCTTCAAAAATTCCCTTATGGTACTTGCTTGTCAAATGAATTCGAATTGCTACAATCAAACCATCAGATCTTTGTTGGGACACAGTGAGAGTTAGCCTGCGTAGAAAGCGTTTTCTTTCTTTCATGAAAGTTGGAAGTAGAGAAAAAAGAGGGAAAACTCTAACTTACTGTAAAGGCTTAATGACAGTTGACTTCCATATTATTTTAAATAACTACAGAGAGGTTTATCAAAGTTTCCAAAAAGCATGCAAGGAACCAGAATATTGCAATATGGGCATGGTATTGAGATCTGAAATAAAAACTAGTAGATCCCTCCCATCACAATTTTTCATACAAATTATCACAATTTAGCTAAGCTTACCCTGTCATTCACAGCAAGAATCCTGTCACCAACAGACAATCCCCCATGCCTGCAAAATCAAACAAAAATTAGCTCTACATTTCTTGTGGTACTAAAGGAAAACAAGTTTCATAATCAAGATATGTTTTTGGTGATTACACAGTAGTCTTCCTCATGTTATCCTGAACATTATAAAGAGATATTACATCTTTTTGTTTTTTTTTCTCCTTTTTCACTTAACTTGACAAGTGTCAGTACCGGTATTAATTTTTTTTCTACATTGTTCTTATTCTTTTGTTTTTTTCTAAATTTAACTCCTTCAGATTAGTTAGATTGATCGATTGTTCAATTTTTGAATCATCTTGTACTTTACTCTATTAGCTTTCTTACCGCCTCTATGTTTTTTGTGTTTTTTTCATGTCACCTTCCAGAAAATGTGATGTCATTGTTGGAACTGCTCAGCTAGTTTAGTTTTTGCTCTTCTGAGTAGTTTTGCAATGATTTAGTTAATATGTTCTGTTCATGTAAACCTTTTTTAATAAATTAATAATTAGACTACAAGCATTCTCTCTTTTTACTTAATCCATTGGGCCTAATTTCTCACATCTTGATGCTTACATGCACGCGCATTGTCCTCACTAAATTTGCAGAAAAAGGGAGACTACTCGCAGTCTGATAATTAATGGTTGGTTGTTGTACATGTTGGTCACCAAAGGGGCAAAAACGATTACGAAAAGACAAGGTGAAATCTTGTACTTACATGTCTGCCACACCACCAGGTACAATGTGTGATATAAAGATGGGTGTGGTGTAATGGAACACAAGCCATTGTTCAGTTCTCTTCTTCCGTTTCTCACCACCCTTGATGTGAAAACCAAAGCTTTGTTCTTGTCCCTTGAAACCAAAATTATAAGAAATACTTTAGATTAGCAAGTCCTTTGAAAGTCAAAGCTGAATAGACAACAGATATGATGAACCTAACCCCTAAACAATCTTACCTTGTCGAGTTCCACTATTCTCTGTTCAGAGGCTATCAAACCAAGGTCAACATCTGTCTCAACTGTAAATTCATCTTTATCATTCATTGCTAAGTGAAAACTATTGAATTCCTCACCATAATGTGCTATGAGGGCCTTCTGGCATGCCTGAAAGTGAAGGAAACACAGGAATTTAGGAGTGACCCAAACATTTCAAGGGAAAAAAAACTTCACCTTAATGTTTAGCCAAACATGACAAGACATCAAAATGAAATAATTCATCCTATTAAAACCACTTCTTTATGGAGAAAGAGCAGCTAATGTAAAGGGTTGTCTAATTTATTTATTTATTTTATTTATTTAGTCACTCACAAAACCTTATACAACATGAACAAAAGTTGTTAATTTAAGTATAAAATTAATGTGACAAGGAAGCCTAAGGCATCTACGGAAAGTATAAGTAGATTGAAGTACTATAAATGTGTATTCACTTTCTTGTTGAACATGTCAAAGGAGAGAAATCAAGCTGACTAATGTTGACAAATTGCCACTTCTGTTCTTTTATTTCATTCACATGCCTGCAAAATTATGTCATACCTTTTTCTCTGCCAATGTTAAACTGTAAGAGACCTCTAAAAGTGAAACATTAATGCATGTTAAATTTAAAAACTTCACTTTCATATGGAATATCAGAATAATAATTTAGTTGTGTACAAGTGCAAAGCCAAGTGTACCAGGAGCTACTGTGTTCAAAAAAACAAATATACAAATGAATTCTGCTTACTGGTAACTCTCAAAGCTAACTACATATAAATGACTGTTTCAGCTCCTCTGACAACCTTACACTTCTATCAAAGTCATTTAAAATTTCTTTCTTTCCTTTTTTTCTCTTATCTGTTATTTTATTCCTACGTTACTATATACAGTGTAAATAATTATATACAAGTGTGAATAAACTGGACTGAACTGAACCGAAACCAACAGAGAGGAAAACAAAGCATTGCAAATAAAATTTCTGTGAATTAAAATTAAAGAAAAGCCTTGACCTAAAAGGGTATGTAACAGAGCCTGGCCAAAAGGTATACACTATAGCTTTGTCTACAAGCAGGCCCTTAATCCTGTACAAAGAGATTCTATAAGAGAGATTTATCAATAGAAGTCACATAGACTAGAAAATGCTGTAATAAAAATGCTATTGCACTTCAACTAGAATTAATGAACAATGAACAACCAAGTGGGGAAATACCTTGGGCAAGGACCTCATTTTCTTGGCCGCGTACAACACTGACACAATAGCTGAATGGATTATCTAAGTGAAGATGTGATTTACTCTTTTTTGAGTAATCAAGCCTGAAAAAGAGAATAATAATTATGATGGACACTTCTCTAAGACACACCTCTGCAGGACCCAGCAGTGGTATTCATCAAATTATTCTTTCCTAGAGACAGTTGCAACTACTGATTCTCTCAAAATATTATATTATGAAATAATTTAACCCCCTTTATTCCTTAATATATTGGCCAAAGACAAATTCAAAAAACAATTCAAATTCTTATGTATTTAGATTTAGATTTTAAAATCCTAAGAAATAAAAAAAATACTATGCAAAAGTTCTGAATGGTTTCATCTTAATGGTAACTTTACTAACACCAAAGAATCTTGCCCACAGATTTAATAGTTAGAAATAGTGTAGAAATAATCTTGCCATCACTTGGACTTGGCATGAAAGGGTTAAACAAAAATTGATGAATTTAACTGAATTTTCTTTACACCTTGATTTCCTTCACAAAATATTATTTGACTTACACAAAGCATAAATTATTGTCAATGACTAACCTTGTTTTAAGAGGGAAGTGACCCACTTTTTCTGCTATTGACTGAAGGATAAACTTTGGGTGTTGCAGCTTCACTACCTCTTCAATCTCATTTCTTGTAAGCTCAGGTATAAGATGTAACTTGACAAATACATCTGCCTTCTCAGGACTCTGATAACAAAACATAGGTTGGGTATGATATGAAAAATTATGCAGATTGAGGACAGTGCTAACCACCAACACTGCAAGCAAAGGCAGATAACACCCTCATAATTTATATCAAGTGCAAGCCAAATTCAAATAATGTTGTTTACAGTTCATTTAAAATTTTTCTGATGGTGGTTTGCTGATCATTATTCTTCAGTCTGAACTTAATGAGTAGTCAAAATACACATAGGAATCACTGTTTAAAATTGCACTTCATAAATGAGCAGCACTAACCTCACGAGTATAAACTGCCCCTACAAGAGCAAGAACAGCTTGACGCAGCATTAGATCCTGGGGATGTCTCTGAAACAATATTGTGAGAAGAATTACCTACAGCATGGACTAGATTACACAAAGACTCATAAAATAATCTTCAGCCATCTCTTCACCCCGTCCCTCCGAGAGGTGACCAAGCCTGGGTGCCCATTGGGAGGGTGGGGTGAATAGATGGCTGAAACTTCAGACTTCATAAATTTCTGTTACAAGATTAAAACGGAGTAATGCAGCATGACAAAATGAAGCCTGGTTCTCATATGCTGTCCAAGTGCCTATGACCTAGCCGCTAGTACTGCCTGTGACATATTCCAACATATGAGGACATTAATGCCGCCGCCTCAAGAAACATCGTAGGTCTTTACTGCCGGCATGCCTGTGAAGTCAAACTTGTGTCAACTTCACAGGCATGCCAGCAGTAAAGACTGACATGGTCTCTGTTGCTGGTGACTTCTCATATTGGAAAGGTATCGCAGGTAGTACTGGCTGCTATGTCAGAGTTATGTCGCAGGTAGCTTGGCTAAGAATTTGAAGACCATAGAAATAAGAATAAACATGTTGCATATTTTATTACAAAAAATATAAACAATTCAATAGTAGTTACTATCACAACAAATTGTAGTTGAAAGTCAAAACAAACTTACTGAGTAAAGGGTTATTGCTTTTATATTCCATTCAAGGGCTTTAGAGAGAACATGATCTTCTAATAATCCTGTCTGCACATCCCTGAAACAATAATTTAAATATAGTTCTATTGTAAAAGAAGAACATTAGATCAGATTTGATGAATGATTCTCTTTGTTTCTCAAGTGAAAAACAGAGAGTTTTAGGTGTATCTTAGCATTAATTTTGTTAAATAATAACCATAATGTTTTTAACACAATAAGAATCCAAAAAATTAATAAGGATCCTAAAAGTAATAAAGTATTCTGAATACAAACTATTCAGAGACAATAATACTCACAATAATTATTAATAAAAATAAATTTAATTTTTATGGTTCTTGCATTTGCCATAAAATATTGAAAACACACAAACACACTTAATGAATACTGGTAAATTATTTTAAAAAGCTGCAATGTACTCCAAAATAGTAAAAACATAACTGAATACCATCCTTCACAATCCCTCAAGGCACTTACCAAATTTCTCTTGCTGAAAGTTCAGGAAAATTGTGGTAGAGGTGCTCTGTTACACACTTTCTCATAACTTGTGCACCTAGGAAAACATCATGAAGATAATGTCACTAAAATTTCAAGTTGCTAGGTATATGCAAAGTTACTAGGCAAGGAATTGTACAGCAAGGAAGTTCTTTTGATTCTATTTTTCCTTTTTTATGAAAGTAACATGGGTCACAATAGTTGTCAGAGGCCAGGGAATCCCTGTTATGATAAAATAAGGTTAGGTATTTTTGGCTACCCAAGGCAAGAAAACCTGTCACTATGCTTGGCTTGACAACAGCACAAAACGGTACACAAAGAAAGTATATTTCTTAATGCCCTATTTTGCACTACTGCCAAAGTAATCTCTGTTTACAGCTATTTTGAGAAAGGTCGTCAGAAAAAGTGCATGCGATAATCCAGAAAAGTATTCTGCAGGGTAGTTTTGAGTTCACTGTTTTTCAGTGTTATTTGGAAGAATGTCACAAGAGGCCATGGACAGTTACAGCTACAGTGTCAGGAACAGGGTATTGATCATATCCCATATAACCTTTCAGGATTGTCGCATACACATTTTTCCTGACAAGCTTCTCAAAATAGCTGTAAACATGTAAGGCAGTATTTTTACATTATATTGAAAGTATAATGGATATAATTTAAGGTACAATTAATGCTGGTTTGATAAGCTAATGATTTAGCTGTAACAGCAGCTCACTATTAAACATTAATAACAGATTCATGTTTTATAGCATCTTACCAAAGCAAATGAAAACCAAAGAAAAAATTATCTTGGCTTTATTTCCATGGTGAGAACCCCCATGCTGCATGACCACACCCAATGTTCCCACAGCTAATTATAAAACAACTTGATTACTGAAAAACATTTCAAGTCTTACCTAAAAATGCCAGCCTCTCATTACTCTCATGAGGTCCAGACAGCTTGTGGACATTTGCCAGAAGGTATGACTCATGAGTAAATGGAGCTAGCAGATGATTTATGTCTTGGATATTTACATTTAGCTGAGTACAGAATTTAACAACATCTTTCCTGAACCCTACAATGAAATAGGAAAAGGAAACAAAGTTCTGTTAGGCTCTGTTACATCAATTTTCTTCTCAGTCTTAAAAAGAGAGGCTTACTAAGGTGTGTTATTACTCTGAAATTATAAGAAGAAAAACCTGGGATTTTCATTTCATTAGCCTACTACAGACTGGTCAAGTCTCACAACCTATCTCACACTCTTATGAGTTTTTTACATTCTTCAGCCTATCACAACTTGCTGCTGCCACTAGATGTTCAGACTCACTGTTAGAATAAACCTAAATCTCTCATCTCAAGATGGCCACCTGCAAATTTCTGCATGTCAGCAGTGACAAAGATTGATGGTGATGTTTACTGCTCTGGCTTTAAAATGATACATGTACATTTAATATGACTTCTTACACTGACAGTTGTTCTGAACTTTGGGACATCTCACAACTTTTCCCACTTCTCACTATTTTTTCCAGTTCTACATGTACAATATGGGTAAGGCCCAGTTCAGACACTGAACTTTTCATGAGCCAAAACCTGATACATTGAATTAACTACATGAAAAGTTCAACATCTGAATCAATTAGGAATGCCTTTTTTAATTTTTGGCCTAGCCAGGCCAAAAATTTCTATTTTGGGTAGACTTTGGAACACGTTTGATTCAGACGTCAAACTTTCCATGTGCTGAACCTACTGCATAAATTGTTATAACGTCTTTTGTAAGCAGTTTGACTGAACTGAGCAATTTCCTCCTTAGTTCAGCTCTAATAAAGATCAGCTTCTGAATCAATTCATCCAGTCTAAATAATTTGGGTTGGCCTTAATTTGAATTACATTTGTTTGTAGGTTTGGCTCCTGAAAAAAGTCTGACGCAGGACTAAGGAATCTTAAGATTTTTGCCTCTTGGGGGTTGGTAAGTCTGCTACTATTCCAATTCCAGAACACAACTGTAAGCTTAACGTATTCCAAACGTTCTTCTCCGTGGAGCAGAATGCTTGAAAAAAAAAAAAGCAGAATAATGACATCATTTTCCTTGTATCAGGACCAGACCAAGATAACAAAGAAAATGGAAGGTGTCGTCCATGACAATAAATACCATTATAAGACGAAAACAAAGCACACCACAAAAAAGGGTACCATATTTGGAGCAGAAAAGAAGCTCTGGCATAATCACTCCCTTACTCAAGAAGGGTGAAAAGGTCATTGATTTGTATCACTCAACAAAATCTGTAATGCAAACCATTTCCCAGCCTACATTAAAAATTAATATATAATAGCTTTAACCCATTCACTCCTGGAGTTTTTGCCGAAAAACGCGTTTTGAAGTTAGTCGAGTGGTTTTCTGGTCGCTGTCGTGCTATAAAGAGCTAAAACTTACCACAAACCAGTTTACAGGTCGTACACTTCGCGGCCTTCTGATCCAGATGCAAAATATCAGCTTGCGAAGTTTGGGCATGCGCAGAAAGCAAAATTTCGACATAGTTTTTGGGTTTAAAAGTGACACAGCAGCCTTGACTTTTACTTTTCGCTTTCTCTCCTCCCCTCTTTTTTCGCTTTTCTTGCCTCATTTTTTTTTTCTCTTGCTGGGCATTTAGTAGGCTTCATTTTGGTGGGAATAGTTTTTAGGAAAGCTTTTAGGATCTTAGGATTAGGTGAAAGGAAAGGTAGGTGGGCAATGGAACAAGATTTTCATGGAGATTTTCAGGCCAATGTTAAATGGTTTTTTGGCTCTTTCTCCGGTATCCTTGACTGAATTGTGCTCATTCTGGCATGGTTTGAAAGATCTCTTCACTCTGCACATGTTAGCGGGCAAAGTCGTCCTTGACCGTTAAAACTGATGACGCCACAAAGGGTAGAAAGGACGTGGATCTGCACGGGTGGTTACAGGCGGTTCAGGGGCGAATGGGTTAATAATTAAATAATTGAATTAATTATAATTGTCCAAAATACCTTCCACACAAGAACTTCCCTTCACTAGAAGTTGACACAAGACAATATTCACTCTCTGGTACCCTGGGCTTACTGTCACTCCATAGTTTTCATTTGCCTACATGTACCTTAACCAAAGTAACTGAGGGCAATCACAACTTTACATTTTTTCCCATAAAATTACATACCTGGGTTATCCAAAATAGCTGAATTAAGATTCTACAAGAATGAAAAAATAATTGTTGTGATTGCAGCAAAGAAAAATTAAATTGTGTAAGGGTTGTAGGTAAAATCCATTATCAGGTTAGCCAGTCCAGTATTAAGTCTAATGTGATTTAGGATTTCTTTGTTTCTTGGCCCTGATTATTTACAGAAGACAAAGGAAAGAACCTTGGAGGATTTAAGCTATTCCTAACAGGGCAGTCTTTTGGATCTGAGCCACATGAAGAGTCATTCCTGTGCTTTCAAAATGGCCAACTAATCCTTTTAGGATTGTCCCAAGTGCCCTGACTATAATAGGCACAACTCTTGTTTTAATGAATCAAGGAAGAGTTTCGTTGTGCATGCAACTGGATTCAGTTTTGAACCCAGGCTTATTAGCTGCACATTTGAGACAGAGGGCTCAGGTATAAGTTTGACAAGAGAAAACAAGTTTGACTAGCCCAGAAATTCAGGCTACGGTCACTTCAAAGGCTTGACACAATTCAAGTGGAGCCTCCTTTACACCTCCTTGATCAAGACGACAAAAGGAGGCTCTGCTCCCAGGGTGATCTCAAGGTGACCTGACCTTGAACCCCAGGGGGGGGGGGGGGGAGGGGTACTCCCTATGATGGCCTATATGGGGAGGTTCCACCTGAAAGGTGTATCTTCTGCAAGCTTCAGTTATATGAGAGGGTAGGGATTTCACTGGTTGAAATATACAAAAGGGTTGGGAAATCTGTCGCTTAGGTCTGTGACAGGGACCATGAGGGCTAACAGATGAATTTTATGGCTTTATAAAGTCAAGAAAACGTTGTATTTTTGTGATTGATTCCTATTTAACAGACAGTGCATTTACTACAGTTAAAAGGGATGCAAAAATGTAAACAAGGTATGTGAGAGGCCCGGATCATTTGTCCATAGAAGGTATTCGAAAGGGGTACCTTTTTCATGATAAATGGTATATTAAAGGGTAAGGGGTGGGACATAAACATTTGTTGAGTACCCCCCGGACCCTAAACCGGCAAGTCACAGAGCCACTAGTACGATAAGCTTGTTCTATTTCACTGGAGAGGTGCAAAGTCAAATACCAAATAATAATTCTAAAAAAATATTGCCCCTCATTATATTTAAGTAACTATCCCTACCACTAAAACTACATATACGTACCGGATATTGATTTTCCTTCGTTGAGAACCCCGCCATTTGTGTTTTACTGAGCGCCAAAATCTTCTCTCTTTGAGTTTGATTGCTTCGAGGGCGTTCATTTCCGCATACAGCGCAAGCTGAAATTGGTCGTGAAGTACATACAACCAATTCACTTGAAAGTTTACTTAGAAGAGATGTCCTCAAAAGAGGGATAATAGTTCTTGTTTGTAGCACTGTACGGCTCATTTAAAAAAAATATCCTTCTTCCTTGTTGAACTTAGATGTTTTGCTGATGTTATGTAAGCTTGTTACTCTTACGACTGCTTCAATGTAACCAAGGAAAAAGTTTCCTTTAGACACCACTCCGATAAAAACCAAGTGCTTATAACTGTATACAACCACTGAAAACTCAAAAAATTTGTGAAAATCAGAAAGAACTTGGTAAGAAGTAAGGTCTAGTTACATAAACCCCGACACTAGCTGCCGCCATCTTGAAAATTTGCCAAACAACGGGTACACGTGACTCGAGGGTTAGCGTCTAGTCCCCTTTCAACTGCTGAAGATGCGCTGGATAAACGCGGGTGCACAGCAAGAAAAGAAAAACAAGATGCGAGGACGATGGAGCCAGCAAACGAACGAAAAGAGAATGTTCTTCTGTTTGTTCCCAACTTAATAGGTAAGACATTTTCTTCCTTCTCACTGTTTCTTTTACATACAAATGTATTTTCATATAACGTGTGTTGATTTATATCTAGACAGGAGAGCTGTTAGCTCTCGTCGAAAACCTTCGATATGTACGGTTTTCACTCGTTTTCGGCCCCTTTCAGTGGACCTTTTAATATAGGTTTTGTTTTCCCAGTACAGGATATATCATACTAATCTAGAGAACTGTTTATTTTCGCTCCGTGCACGTCCTTATATGCAAGACTGTACACATCATTTTTGAAAAGACAGGGAGCAAATTCCCTTGAGAACAAAACCTGCCACTGAAACTACATATACCTGCAAGCTATTAATTCTAAAAGTACCCTGACCAAGTTGAAATCTTTTTTTGCTTGTTGTTTTAAGACAAGCCTTTTTATGTCACCCTGATTCATTTCCCATGTTCGGCAGTACGTACCCACTTAGGCCTAAGGAATGCCAGCCCCTCCCCCACCCCCACCCCCCTCAGTATAGTTGCATAGCCATTGCATAAGGTCATTACATAAGGTCTTATTTTTAAGTGTTTGCCTTGTATTACCAATAGTGTGTTTCCTCAAATAAGTGCCCAAACAAATAGTTAAAATTTTGACCAAAATTAACAGTACTATTTACTGCTCATAAGGTGGCTCCTCATTGGTCGCAGAAAATAATAACACAACATTGTTTATCGTTATTTCCATGGTTTTATGTGAAGGGTAGCAAACCAGTTGGCTTTTAGGGTTAGGATAGCTGCTCCATCTAAAATGAGGAGCACTTATGCAAAGGAGTGGGGCTTTCATCAAGGTTTTTGTCAGCAAACCTAAAATTCAAAAGTACATGAATATCAGAGAAAAGTATAGGCACGCGTACACAGAGGTTGGGGTTGTCACTAAGAATTTAAGGTGATTCCCTGGTTTTGCACTGCGCATCTCTTACTGCGCATAACAAGATGGCCTCCGTAAAAAAGAGCATGTAAAGTAACATCATTAAAATGAAGTTGACCGAAGAGAAACGCTATTGCAATTTTTGCTTGCGGTTGTTTCTTGCCAAGGTGAGACTCAATGTGGTGGGAATGTGCATAACGTAAGCAGTAAGCTTGTTGCTGAGTTCGACTTCCTAACGCAGAACCTCGATAGTGGATGTTTAATTTGTGCTTATTCACTTTGATTTTCATGTAAACGCTTTCTTTATTACATTGTGTCCTAAAGGTGATATCTTGATGTAAATTCTGTAAAAACGGATTTTTTAATACTTTCTTCCTCCTTTTGCATACATTCTTTTTTGAAACTTGCCCCAGTCCTCTCTCAAAAATCAAGGAAAATGCTTTTGGCGCGCTCTTTCTGCAGCTCTACCGCAAAAACGAGTATGGTGACCCCCATTTTTTATTTCATCATTTTAATAAGGACAGTGCTTCCTTTTGGTGAGAAAAAAATTGGCACAAATCTATGTTCAGTTTTTTGGCAATTTTACTAAATTGTACGGATTGAGCTATCACGTGTCAAATAGCGCGTGTCCAATTAAATTCTACTTTGGAGCGTAAAGTAAAAACAAGGGCATTAAAAGGCATTTTTCTGGTACGTAAGTGGATAAACAATACATTAAAGTCAAATTCTGTGCGATACCACATGCATCATTGAAAAATCTTTCCGTTTTGTCTAGTTTTGGGCCGCGCGCGGTTTTTGTTTAAGGGTCCAAAATAGCTGTATTTGTCAGCATTGTGACGTCAAAACGAGCACGGTGACCCCCACTTTTTATTACCTTTTTATCATCTTCTTGACTTGTTACATCAGTGTACCAAGTTTCATCTACAATCTATGTTAGGTTCTTTTACTAGGGAATCACCTTAAGTTACCGGGTAAGTACAACAAGTAGGCTGGGAATTAAACAGCTAGGGGTTTCTTTTGGTCCTATTTTTCTTCTATTTTCCTATGAAAGTAGCTGGGGGCCACGTTCATGGTAGCCAGGGGAAATCCCTGGCCCCACCTCTTAATGATACTCCTGAGAGGTACAGATAACTGGAATTGACTAAACTGTTCTTCTACGTCATGTAAATTGATACTGGTGTAATCAAAGCTGAAAAAATGATAAACATGGCAAAGGAAAGAAAACTTTTTTGTGAAATTAATACCATTTAAGAAATTCAAGGAAGGGGAGTGGTGCTCTTTCAAGAGGAGCTTTTATTTGCTGTTATAGGGCACAGCAAAAATATCACTTTGCGTACATGTAATGTTAATTTGTTATTAATAATAGGCAATGTGGCTCCTGGATTTGAACCAAGGATCATGTACAAAATTGTATTTCAAAACTGCTCTAAAAGCTTCACCAAAGTTTAAATTCATTGTGATTACCTTTAAAACATTTGCAACCTAATTTAAATATTTGTATTCATTGACTAGAGTACATTTATTATCATTAATAATGGTTAAATTTTTTCCATAGGCTATGTTCGTCTGATCCTTTTAGTAGCTTCTTGGATATTTTTCTCCAATCCAGTTCTGTTTCTGTCCTTCTACACAGCTTCAGTTTTATTAGATGGTAAGTGTTTCTTTAGAGATCAATGTTATGTTTAGTTATTTGTTATGATTTACGGCAAAATAACAAGGAAATTCTTCTGAGCGCCCCAAAGCATTTCACAAAATTTATCATGGGGGGATCAATCCTTCAAGGCAGCAGCACGACGGCTTTGGAACAGTCTTCCCATAAGCATTAGATCTTCTTGCACCAAAAGTGATTTTAAACAGAAACTTAAGACGTTTTTATTCAGCAAGGCATTTTGTTAGTACTATAAAATAATTGTTTTAATTTATATTTAGATTTTTATATAGTTTTTCTGCATTTTACTTTTCTTATAACCAATTGTAAAATTAATAGTGTAGTTTTCGTCTTTGATTCCAAAGTGACTGTAAATATTAAATATTATTATTATTAGAGACTTGTCAGAAATTAGCAGGGGGGAGGGGGGTGGAAACAGAGGGAGGGTCACAACTTTTTGAGACTGCAGAAAAGGGAGGGGTCATGAAAAAATGGGCTGTTAAAAGGGGGAGGGTCATGCAAATATGTGTCCCTGATCATGTAGAGGTTCACCCACAGAAGAAAAAAGAAGTTTTTTGTTTTGTAAAAAAAACCTGGGAGAAATAGGAGAGTCGAGTAAAGAGGCAGAGTCGGTCTCTCAATGCTGTCATCTAATGTGTATGTACATGGCATTACAAAGAACAGATTAGAAATATATCTTGAGCTTTCATAATACTGACTCACCCTAGTGTATTGCAACAACTAGATTTTATTATTTATACAAGAGGGGGAGGGTCATGATATTTTAGGCCAAGGTCAAGGGGAGGGTTAGCAAATTTCACTCCCATTGCAGGGATGGGTCACCTCATTTTCGAACCCAAATTCAAAATTCCCACCCCCGCCCTCCCTGGTAATTTCTTGCAAGTCCCTTATTTATTATTTGTGGATGGCAATGGAGCAACCTATATGGACATTAATTGTCTGTCATTCTAAATTTTGCAAGCAATAAGCTGTGCAGAGCTTGATTAGTGCTGGCGATCATGTATTAAATGACATCAAAACATACAGTCATTTTATTAGCATACAATCTTGGACAAAAAGCATTAAGAATTTAGCTTTTTCATACCCTCAGGATGCCTATCCCTCAGATTTGATTATTAAATACTATGACCCCTACCCCACTCTGCTCAATTTTGTTCAGTAAGAAGCAGAAAGGATCCAGCCGTATTTAAACTTTGTTTTTTCAGAGGGAAAGGCCGGGGAAATATCTCGAAGCTAGAGGTGGTCACATCCATTTTCCTTAGTATTAATTTTATTGGCCAAGACTGTAACCTGTATTTGCACTCAGTTTCCCAGCTCTTCAATTATTAAGGGGCTGAGGAATCACAGAAACATTTAAGACTTCTTTTCTTTGTAAGTTATCATGATCACTGCTTTGCTCCCCATGGCAGGCTATGATTTGTCTTTTAGTACAGCCTTGATTTTGAGCAAGATAAACTTGTACAGAAATACTGTGTACATATACTTATAAAATATTTAAGATAGTATGTGCATTCTGATTGGTTAAAAACCTATGGTTTATTGTGACAGTAAACTCATAGAAAACTTAAAGTTATTTTATAAAAGCAACAGAACACACTTTCTATGGGTTTACCGCCATGATAACCCACTTGGGATGTTGGAAGAACACTCAAAAAGCTTGTCAATCAAACGCCTTTGGCTCGTGATTTACAAGCTTTTCTCGTGTTCTCCCAACATCCCGTGTGGGTTATTATGCCGGTAAACCCATAGAAAGTGTCGTCTATTGCTTAAATATACACATGGGCAAACAGATTTCACCAGGAACTAACCAATCCATGGAACATGTTTTGTTTTCTTCAGGTATTGATGGAATTGTAGCTCGTCAGTTGAATCAGACATCAGCATTTGGTGCTTGGGTATGAAACTCTTGAGTATTACAGAAAGTATATTCACAAATAAATATGGCCAAAATTATTTTGGCGGTATATACAGTTGAACCTCCACTTAACAAACCTCTATACAACAAAGTCCTGGGTAAAAGGAACAACTTTCCTTACTCCAGAAATAGTAAAATAAATTATATGAAAAAGAAACTCAATATACAACCAAACCTCAGTATAGTGAACAAATTTACAAATTTTGCCAGTCTCTTAGCCCTTCATTGTTTTGAAGTTCCACTGTATATGTTTATATCCCTTTGTTTATTTTCTGTTCTGGGTATACAGTTAATGAAAACAGAGCAGTAGGGTTCTCCTCTTTATCCTTTCCCTTCTACAGTGGAACTTCAATTTAAAAACCTCTATGCAACCTCTATATAAATCCTTGGTATAGCAAACATTATTTGTCATTCAAAGTATTTCTCTGTTTCTGTTTGGCTCAAATCCCTTGGAAAATTCTTCATAACCAACTTGTGGTGACCCCATTTGTAAGAGGTATGCAATATCTTGTATTAGTATTTACCTAATCAGTGATTTTCGCACATTTCGATTGGCTCCCGTGACTTGGAATATCCTTGGCTATTCACTGTTTTGCGACTGAAGCCAATATGGCGTCTCGCTTCAAGGCATTTTTTGAAGACGAAATTTGAGCAATAAATGAAGCAGTCGTACAAACAAATTCAGGGGTTTGCTAATATTTCTTGTGAAAATTAGGGCTTTTGTTATTTAAACCTCAGTGGGATTATCAAATTTGAATATGAAAGAAAGAATGAAACGAATGCTGGTCTTAGTAGTAAAAAGACCTCATCGTACAAATGGCGTAGTCTAATGTTTGTTTGTTTTCCAAGTTAGATATCTTGTGTGACAATATTGGTCGTGGAATGCTATGGACCTTACTTTATCAGGTATGAATGAATAAATGTTTTAGGTAAAAGAGGAAGAAGTAAAAAAGCTGAACTCAAACTTAAGATGGTCTATTATTTTGTAGGTTGCATGAATACTGTGAGCCTAACCTTTTTTAGTTTTGAAGCCTACCTACCTCATACCCCAGCTGTCTTTATTAAAGTAATGGTACATTCATACTGTATGGTTCTTCCTCGGCTACTTTGGATTTTTAAGTTAAGTTGTGAAGTGGAAATGCATAGGACAGCCTTTTTGCAATTAGGTTTCAATTCAGCTTTCTTACAGGCTAATAGTCAAACATAATGGAGATGGAGATGATGATGATGATGTTGATGACGGTAATGATGATGACTGATGATGTTGACGACTGTGATAATGATGATGATGATGATGATGCTGATGATAGAAGTTGTCTTGATGGTGACAACGGTGGTTGTAAAATTAGTGTTGGTAGTGGGAAGCTGGTGATGCTGATGATAATGTTGCAGGTTATGCTGGTAGCGTTGTGGTGATAATGATGATGGTACCCTTCATTTTTTGTCAGCATTATTGTTTAAGCTCATCATCTAAGAAGGAAAGCAAACATCACACTTTTTAAGGCAATGTAAGTGAAAATAGAAAATATGATTGGGTTTCCTTGAAGAAATCATCCTGAAATCAAGGTTTTTTGACATCTGTCCAGGATTGTAAGTTAATTAGATTTATGCTCCTTATGGCAGACATCACATCAGTGTCTATTAGCCCTAATCCTCACCTAAATGCAAGCAATTCTACTTACATGAAGTCATATGGAAATTAGAATTTGTGTTTATTACAAAGGACCCAACGTCAGACTTTTTTGCATTTCTGGACATAAGTGTTGGTTTGATAGGGAGATTTAAAATAATTTCTGTTGTTTCTGTCAAGTAAAGCATAATCATGGCAATCTTGTTTTATCTCATTTATTTTTGTTACTGCACGGCAGTGGGGCTACTTTATCAGTGCAGTAGAGTGGCTGGTATTTGTATGCACTCATACACTTGGAGCACAGTGGAAAAGCGCCAAGGCCAGTCCTCCCTCATGGGTGCAAACTGTCATGGCTAATGGTAAGTAAAAGGTATATATTATAAAAGGTAATTTTTAAGCATTGCATGATATAACAGTGTTCTCTCTAAATTTTAGCTCAGCTGGTAAACTACCATTCATGGCTGTTGAGGGAAAAAATATGTGCCAGAGGCTCACTTTCCTGTTGGGGGTGGGGGGGGGGGGGGGGGGTGGTGGAGTGAGAGACCTGGCCTGCCCTTGCTGGGAAATTTAGGAGCTAATAAAGTTCTCTGAAATGTCATTCCCTGATTTTAAGACCTGTTTTACAAAACTCGGCCGTTGTTATCTTTAGACAACAATTTAAAGTGTTTGATTGCAATTGTTTTACTGTCTTCAATGTTCTTTTTCCAAACTGCTTGGCCCACAAAAGTAAAGCTGTGTGTACTTTAGTACTTTTCCATATATTCATTTTTTTCTTTGTGAGAATTGGATCAGATCACAACTTGCGTATTTTTTAAAACTACTTATTTAATTGCAGTAAACCTTCAAGCAGTTACAGCCAGTAAGAAGTGTTGCTTCAGGCACTAAATTTTACTGATTACTGCCTGATAAGGAGAACACTGCTATAAAATTTGCACTTGTTATGTGGGAAGTAGTTGTCAAATAATTAATTTTTTGGCTGCTCAAAGAGTAGCTCTTACTGCCTACCAGATTCATAGCAAAGGTAAAAGATGCAGCAGAGTAACATAAGTATCATAATGCTAATGGAAACATAATCTTTTTTTGTTGTCAGTATCACAACTTTTACTTCATAGTTACAGACGTGAAACTCTCCCCTTAGTTGTCATCTAATTAATTTTTCTGCTCAAAGAGTAGCACTCACTACATACCGTGCCTAGCATAGGTAGAAGATGCAGTAAATTAACATAGACCTCTTTCATAATGGCAGTCTATAAATATATTCTCTTATAGGTATGATAATGAGCCTTTCAGGCCTCGTTAGCATGTGCAAAACACAGATCAAAGAATTCTTACTTTCAAACGAGGTCAGAAAGGCTAATTATCGTACGTTTAAAGGAATATATTAATAGGCCGCCATTATGAAAGAGGTCTACTAGCATCGTAATAAATGTTAATGTGATCATTTTGCATTATCAGCAGCAACACTTTTACTTATTCACCACAGGCATGAAACTCTCAAAATTTGATATAAACAATTTGAAAATATTTCAGTTGTAATAGTTACTTATGTTGCACAAATCATTTTTAGGATTTAAGACTCCAATCGGGACCTTTGCCATCTGTGGACTGCATGGGCTCCCTGTGTGGTTGTATGGACTCAAGACCCATTTGTGGTCTCCTTTCATGTCACATCACGCACAACTGGGAGTTACTGGAGTTCTGATTTCTGGGCGAGCTCTTTGCATGGCTGTTGAAGTAAGTATGGGGTTGATTTATGTGTTGTCATAGCATCATATGTATCTATAAAAGGTAGGGTATAGGAGATGGGTTATATTTCTTACTTTTTTACAAGGTCTTATATCAAATACAAGCATTCTATTTCTTTAGTTGTTTTGTTCACCCTTAGTATAATACAGAATTATTTGTCATACTTACAAACATTTCTGTTTTACAGGTCTGGTTTATTAAGAGCCATATAGATGATTTACTAGCAGAACAAGAATGGAATCAGGCACTGCCTCCTAATATAAATAATTGAATCAAATTCCATATTTGGCTGGCACTGGCTTGCCATAATAATATTGATTTAAACAACTTGCTGAAACTGACCAAACCATACGTTTGGACAATTCTAAAGGCCAGAGCTGACATTTCTATAGCATCTAGTGAGATTTTGCAGAAAAGTGTGTCATGGTGGATGATAGTAGTTATCTTGAAAATGTGACTCTTTTGGGCTTCCCATTACTTTGATTTCCCTGAAATAATGATCACCATTTTGTGCCAAGCAAGGGAGTCAGCTTAATTCTGTAATAATTCCAACCAGTGCCAACTGTGCCTATATAACCCTCAAAAAACTAGAACAATTATATGCTGAGGGGCAATAATGAAGGGCTGACAACTTATGTAACACAGTATAGTTATATAAGTTCTCTTACATAACTCACCGTGCAATTACTCAGAGATCAATCCAAACAATGTAAACACCCCAGGCAAAGGTTAATAACTGCCAAGTGTCTACAATGTAACATCCGCTTTCTTTGATCTTAGCTGCAAAAGTCCTTGTACCAGATCCTTAGCTTGCAGGGCATAACGCTTCATATTCCTTACGATTCGATTCGATTTCGTTGTCGATTATTTCCATTCGATTATGTAAGTGTTTCTTAATTCTTATAACATAACGCGTAATGTAAACAACATACAACCCCAAAACCTCCATTTTAGAATAGTAACAGGGACAGAAGGATTCACAGTCGCTTGGTCATTTATCGCCATGTTTGAGAACCTTACAAAGAGGGTGTCGCACACGGTTTGCCTTATTTGGAAATCTCAAGGGGTGGTTGAAGGACAGCATTTTTACCAGGCAACACAAAATGGTGCACGAACTGCTATCGTCTTTGCTTGTCAATCAAAACACGCGCATTTTAAAGAGTTCTAGATTCTGATTTTACAATATAATAACTCACTGAGGGCACCCTGGAAAAGGTGTGCAAAAATCGAACCAAAATCGAAACGTGGAAGCAAAGAATCCTGAATCGAACCGAACGGTCATAATCGCGATTAATGGAGAATTCGATTAATCGTAACACCACTCTGGCTTTTAGCTTGTATGCCCAATAATGGTGTGTGCAATTCTAGCCTGCGTAGCAGGCGCTTGGAAGTAGTGGGCGAAAGAGAGAACGGACGCGCGCTACTACTTCCAAGCACCTGCTACACAGGCTAGTGCAATTCCCCTGCTACCTACCACCGGACCCCAGGACGGGGGCACTCCATTATTTGGCCTTAATAGGTATGTACACGGGGTGCGGTTTGCAGGGTTTTGAGCCTTAGACATATCCTGGGTGCTAGAGACTTTTCATGCCTAAGATCTGTTGACCTTAGCGGCCAACACCGAAGCATCCACCCGCGCATGCGAGGGAAAAACCTCTGATAACCAGGGTACCTTAAACAGGGTTTACAACTTGTCACTATTTAGCGTCTTGAACAGGGTGTCATTTTTAACCAAAAGTCTTTAAAAGAGTGTGGTGGTTCGGCGATCAATGGTCTACATTTTTATTTTATGGTGCCAACAATAATATTGTTCATCAAAAAATCTAATTTCATGTTGTTAGTTGGAAAAATTACTTAATTCTGTATACAAAACGGCATGAATCAGGGCAATTGACTATTTTCCAATTGCCCATAATACACTCTGTTTGCCCCCCAAATTTTGCATAATTTATTGTCTTAAAATGCTCTTGGGAAAATGCAATACTCCCAGGAGCATTTAAAAACAATGGTTTATGCAGAATTTGGGGGGCAAACAGAGTGTATTATGGGCAATTGGAAAATAGAGAATAAGAAAAGGTCTCTTGTTTTACATGTAGGGTAAACAGGGTAGCAAAATGAATGATTTTTAACTTAAACATAGTGTAGGTTTTAAGGGTTTAGCATCAATGACCCCTACCGAAACTTTCTTTGAGGGTCCCTAACCCCCCACGCCCCAGACCACTATAGATAGTGGGGCGGATATATGCAGCATTTGCGTCGAATTGTGCACTTTCTGGTTAATAATAATAATAATAATAATAATAATAATACTTCATTTATAAGGTGCAAAATAGGATTAAAATATGATCTAATGGGCATCATATTTGATAAAAATGTCTCCTTTGTTACATTGATTAATCCCTGATATCTGTAGCCATCTCGGATTTCTGTGCAGACGCGAGTTATGGGGATTTTATTAAAACGGCAGCTATCTTGACCGGAAGTCAAAATGATAAATCGCCGGAAGTTGAATTTCTATGCTTTTCATTAACTCTCTTAAAAGTTCAAAAATCTGTTCATTTATTCTTATGTACAAAGATTAAGACACTCAATTCTCCTGAACGGTAATTAGTTGGTCATTGTTATAAGACCTTGGGAAATGATCTAACTTTTCACTCTTTCAAAAGGATTTGTCTCAACTTAATTTGCTTCCTCTTATACTCTTGGTACCAGATAGTCACATCAATATCGCAGTAATTTGTTAAAGTAATGTAGAGTGGTAATAAGTCATTAATTGCCAAGAGTATTCTTTTTTTATCTATTGTGTATTTGTTTGGGTCAGACTGTGTCACCGTTGTTGTGCCATTCTTTCCAGTGGCTTTTAGCCGAAAATTATTTTGTTACCTTCAAATGGCCATACAGATGTTTTTTTTTTCTTTTTTAATACTAGATATGAAGACAACTTTCACCTCTCCCTGTTTTAGCTTACTATTTGACAGATTAAATCCTGAATAACTGAGGTCAGCGCCGTAGCTAGTATGAGGCCAACCGAGGCACTCGCCTCGGTAAAATTTTGACGAATTTCGCCGATCATTTTTATTTTACATAAGCGATCATCGGATATTTTTAACGCATCATGATATTACAAAGAATTCAGCAATTCAGTCAATATACTATGAAAAAATTACTATATCATCGATCTCAAGGGGCTACGTACGTTAACTCAAATTTTTTTTGAACAAATACTGATCAAAACCATTGGCGAGGTTAACGGTCACCCAGATTATGTAGCTTGTTTCTGATTATTGCTTTTTAAATTCCACTTAAATTAACTCGAAAAAAAGTTACCGAAAGGCCCAGAAAACGCTGCAAATCGCATTTCCGAGAGACTAAAGTTCAAAATTTCTCGGGGGGGGGGGGGGGGGGCATGCCCCCGAACCCCCCTAGCAACTCCCGCCTGCCTCGGTTGGCCGTTTGGTCTGGCTACGGCACTGGAGGTCTTATAGATTCTCTCCGGGGATATTATCTTAAGTACCACTCTGTAAAATCCAAGCAAATGTTAAGCAGGGAAGTAAGAGGTTCCAGCAGTAAAAGCAATAAACTACCCCACCTCACCAATGTGAGATGGATTCAATTTGTTAATAACTGAAGTTGTTTTGAACCTTATAAACAAGACAAAACATAACTACTTGCTGTGTACGCTCTCTATGCAATGTGGCATACAGTTCAGTTCTTAAAACGCAACTTGAGGTGTTCAGTAATTGTGCACAGTTCAAAAAACACCTGGACTCAGGACATTTTTAAAATTCTTATTGTTTTGTTGTCGAAAATGATATTAAATTTCGCGCAATCTTTTTTTTTTTTGCGCGTATTAAATTAGTAAGAATAAGATGATTGCAAAACACTACGCGTTTCTCTTTCCCTTTTTCGTCACCCCCGCCCGCTTTCCTTATCCCTCTTTTTAGCCTCCCTGTGACAAAAAGAGCCCCATTCCCCATCTGGACGGTGTGGAATGCAGGGTTACTCTTGAAGCCCCAAAATATGTCCTACAACAGGGTCTGGAAGGGGATCCTGATCCCGCAATATTGGTTTTTTTTTTTCACGACGTCGTTTCTTATCTCTATCCCTTATACCGTTTTCTTTCCCAATACCGCATCCCGTACCAAGATTTTGGCAAATCCCGCTTTCCGAAAAGGCAAAAGAGGTAAAATCCCGAATCCCGTCAAGACATTTTGCGTCTTCCCGAATCCCGCACTGTAGATCCCGAGCTCCCGAGAAAAGTGCGGCGTTTTAATCTAAATCTGTTCAAAGTAGACAGATTGCAAATTATAGTAGTTGCTAAAAAACATATCTACGTTTCCCAACTGTTCATCAGTAGGATGCCTAAAATACGTGCAATTCCACAATTGGTTTCGGCTCCATTAAATCCTATACCAATTGCAGAACATTTTAGGAGGAGCCACCCACCGTGTGAGCCCTGGTGTGAGCACAGTCGCGGACAACACGTGTCTTATCTTGCACGTGGGTCCCATGGCCACTCAAGTAAATCATTGCGTTGTTCCATATGCGCAAAAACGCCAAATACCAATGACCAATTACCAAAGCAACCGTTTTTGATTAAGCTGTATATACCTCCTATTAGTTCATTCGGGTACGTTGTTAACCTCAGTCTTAACAATCTTCTTAAAAGAGTGCACTTCCGACCTGCAATGGAGTTCTTATCGATAAAAACGTGCAATGGAGTAAATTTTATTGTGTTGGTTTTAATGCTTTCACAATCCGAATTCCCAAATGAGCGTCCCTAGATTCATCTATCGAATCATCCATTGTTCCTGGTAATTTTGCTTTGTTTTCAACTAAGTTCCTACTTTCCTGTTGGGAATACAAAAGATAGTGAATCTTATCACAAAACTAAGTTTTTTGGTGAAACACAAACTAATTGCCAAGTCTTTTGAAATTGAAACAATAAATTAGGCGTACACTGCAAAAAAAGAGGCGTCGTACGTGTAATATGGATTAACATATTTGATGATGATGATATACTTTATTTAGCTTTAGCTATATTTTTACCCTCGTCGTTTTGCCATCTCCGTCCGCAAATAGCAAGAGCTCATCTAACAGCTACAGCATGTACCGTAAGGGAACTTACTTAACTTACAACAACAACGTCATACAGGACGGACCCTGTAAGAAAATTTTGTGTTTATACACAGATAAAAGGTATGACTACATTGTTCGATTAAGTTCGGCATACTTGTGCGACCAGAATAATGTAATCTCGCTTCGACATGAACTACTTCAGCACTATGGTACCGGACGATTCGATTTGTTAAAAAGTGCCGAGATGTGTTCCAGGTACGTAAAAGAAGTTGGCATCGATTCTGTTCTGGCGCTTGAGGATGTCGCTGCTCCCATTTTATCTTCCCTTGTGGAAAAGTATGGCTCATTCGCTTTCCGCGGCCCCTCATTTGAATCAGTGTTCCTGACTATCAACAAGTACTACACCCGAAAGCTTCTGGATCCCAACCCTGTGCCTTACTGCCATATCGATTTGAACAGTCATCTAGAAAGTGCCACCTTAGAAAACATGCTAAACGAGGTGGGTCTCCCTGCGATTCTAAAGCCGGCTTGTGGAACTGGGTCAGTATTGATACAGAAAATTAACAGTTTTGATGATTTGGTCCACGCAATCGAGAGTAGCAAGAAACACTACAGTTCCATAATAGGCAGCCATGCTGCTTTGTCCTCCAAATTCCTTGACTTGAGCAGATATCCCTTGGCTTTGACCGATGGATTGATGATCCTGGAGAAATATGTAGATGGAGAGATCATAGAGCTGGATGGGTAAGTATTTTAGACAAGGGAACTGTACAATGATGCTACAGTGTGTGGATGGAAACAGTTTTATCAGATGAAAAAAGTTAGGTTTAAGGCAGCGAGTCGTTTTAAAAAAATGTGGTTTCTCCCTAGGGGCCACTTCAAATTGTTCTCCTTTTCCTTAACCCAATTCTGACTCATCTAATGTGAGAACCTTTATTTAGGAAGCATCAGGCATTGTTATAAAATATAGAGAAGGAAAACTTGCAAAACAAAACGAAAACTATCAGAGGGACTGAACTGACGTAGAATGGCTCAAGTCTCGCGCCAATATCCCAGGAACACCAGCGCGCCTCTATACCGTGACGTAAGAATATTAATTTTTGACTAATTCCTTCCCATGTCTCTCTGTCGTCAGAAATTACATTTTGTTGAGAGTAACCTCTGAGGGCACTCCGTAAAAACGACCAACTTACAATTTTCCTAAGCGCTAAAGACTTTAGATTTCGGATTTAATAAGATCGGGTAAACACGCAACTCTTGTACAGCTGTGGATGATGAAGCCTACAACTTCCCACCTACTCCTCCCCTAACCCAGCATTTGATCTACATTTGGTTGACTCTTGTGAACATGGGAAAGTTACGTTTCACATTATATCTGATTGTTTTGCCTTATCACCAGAAACTATTTGTAGCGCATAAGTCGTGCTAAGTTCTTTTTTAAGCCCTGCTAGTCCCGTGAATAAGATTTCTTTGATTTTGTTGATTTATCCGTTAGTTCTTAGTGGAATCCGTATTTATTTTGGTAATGGAATGATCGGAAAGTCAGCTATGTACGCACGCCATTTAGCTTTGCTTTTGCTTGTATTTATTGCAGTTTACGATATGATCTTGGATTATTCGTTGAATGATTCAAGTGATTGTCCGTAAAATATATCCCCGTTTGCATGTCTTCCGGAAATGGACGTTTTGCACTGTTGGGCTTTGATTTTGAATCTTGGTCAATTATACAAATTTGGTCGCGTCAATGGACATTAAAAGAAAAAAATGCCTACTTCAAGTTGACGTGCGTCGCTTAAAAAACTAACTTTGCACTTAGGTCAAAATGCTGTGTTAGGGAAGAGGGATATATTTAGGTGTGCAATTTCCCAACATACAGATCCCTTTTTCTTTATAGATATGTGTTTAATGGAAAGGCATACCGCTGGGCACTATATGATTTGACAACATGGCCCACACATCCAAATGTCAATCAAATGCTGTTTCTTCCTTCCACGAAACCCACTCATATTCAAGAGAGAATCTGGGACATGTTTGAGACCGTAGCAAACAGGTACTAAGCTTCTTATTAACGTTACGGATTCCGAGCAGCGTGCTGGTTTACAATCAACAACGGTTTCCGGTCGTTTCGATACAAAGTCGCTACAAACGAGTTGTATTGAAACGACCGGTTTTCTCAACAACGTATCCAGCCTGTCTAGCTGGCAATTTTGTGTTGTGTGTTTTTCCATTTGTGGTTCGTAAAATAGGACGGATACAGCCGCGCGAAGGCTGAACCGACGTAAATGAGACAATCTCTCACCCCTTGCCCCCTCTTCGCTACCCCCGTTGCCTCGCGCGTTTTGGTTTGACACAGTCGTCTTGGGTAACTCTATTACTTAACCACTTTGATAAGCAAAAAACACACCAAAAACGACAAGCGTCAGACCTCTTTAACTTGCATTCAAAAGGGATAGACAGCAAATTGTTGTTGCTCGAAATGTTAGTATGTGCCACATTCTGATAACTGTCAGTAGCCCAAAATGTGTGCAATTGCACAATTGATGTTCTTAAGAGAATTTCCCATACGTACGAGAATAATACCAAGTAGCCAGCCGAACAGGGGTTTGTTATATAATACATTTTTGTTTCCGCATTTTTCAGACGAGCAAAGGTATTAAAGCCTGAGGCAGGCGTGGAGCGTGAGACGCGCGCCTTTTCTCGTCGACCGTGTCTTGCACTCTGTTAAGCAGGCGCTTTCATTTGTTTGCCTGAAAAAAAGCAAAAAGTAGCGGCTGTTTTGCTGCGTAAGATACGAGGTGTGTGTGTGGGGGGGGGGGGGGGGGGGGAGGAAGGGGGTGTCGCGAGGAGTCACGTGCGCGAGCAGCACCCAAAAGAAGAGGGGAGAGCGAGTGACGCAGAATTACTTTGCCTCGATCGCTTGGAGAGCAAGGGGCTGTTTCTTTGTTGTTAATCGCAAATTCAAAGCGCATTAATCTTACTGTTTAATCGTAGAGCTGCTGATTATGGATATGATAACCACTTCATGAACATGCAGTTGTTCTTGTGCAAGAACGGAGATGTCAGGCTACTTGAGATTAACGGCAGAATGACTACAGTTTGTTCTCCCCTCTGCCAAAAGAGCCTCACTTCCGGTGACACAATTGAAGCGCAACTGCGCCTGGCACAAGGGGAAAAACCTCCTCCAGCAAAACTCACAGGCGTGCATTCAGCATATGTTTCTATCAGAAGCACTATTTCAGGCAAAGCAAATGAAATTATCGATTTTCAAGTTGCCGAGAGCATGGAAAATGTCAACCTTCACACTGGCCCCGATGAGTACATACAGCCCGTTGGCGACGGTGGAAAGAGTGTTGGAGGGGCTTATCTGTTTGCAGACAGCCGGGAAGAGATCTGGCAAAAACATCGTGATCTGTACAAACGGTTGTTTAAGAAACATCCTATTGGATGTAGCAATTAATTTTTGAATATGCTCTTTGCAATACAGAAAACTGAGCATCTCGATCAGGAACAATCCACCAACAATCGTTAAAAAAATTTCTTAACATTGTAAGAACCTTTTCTCAGGGGTTAATCATGCAATCTTTTATTATATTTTTTTTTCTGGATTTTGTAAGTAAAATTTCAGGGTGTGCTCAAAATAATTGTTTCAATTTCTCTTTTCATCTAGTTAATTAGATATTAATTAACTGAAATGTATATAATGGTGAAATGACTGAAATGTATATAATTTTGAGTATGTAATACTTTTCCTTTTTCTTTCCTTTTGTTATTATTGTTGTTTAAAATTTGGTAATTATTTCCTTGTCATTAGTGCAATAAATGTCTTAAATAATAATAATAATGAAAATCCTCTCTGTTTGTGGGTGTAGCTGCGTGATTTTCGCGGTACAGTTAAAAATTAGAAACAATTGCAAGATTCAAAAATTGAATAGGCCAATAAAGATAAAACTTTTTAAATGACATATGTTGATGCGAGTCTTAAACAACACAGATAAATACTTAAAGGCGAAACAACCGGTCAAACAGTACAATTTGTGATCGGAACCTCGCCGTTAGTCGCAGTGAATTCTGGGACGAATCTCTGTGGGAGGATACTAACAGGTTCTTACACAGAGTAGTCATTGAAATTTATGAAAGATGGCGGTCGTCACTTTAGGACTTAAATTTCTCGTAGACTTTTTGGACAAATTTGGTCTCATTTACAAGAGGGAAGTCGGATCTTTCTTAAGCTATAAGCTCGATAAACATCAAATAATCCTTCCTCCGCCAACACCTCATGTTACGATAGATCCATCGCACATTGAAGGGAAAAGGGTACTTTTCATAGGAGATGTACATGGCTGTTTTGACGAGCTCAAAGAGCTGTATGACAAATGCACAGTGCCTGACCAGGAGACTGTTTTGGTTTTCGTGGGAGATCTTGTATTCAAGGGACCAAAAACAATAGAAGTCATCCGTTTTGCGCGAGAGACTGGCGCGTTTGCTGTGCGAGGAAATCATGAGCAATCAATTTTGGCAGAAATTCTCCATAAGCGGATGAATGAACCAGTGAGAGAAAAACGCAAGTTTGTTTTGGATCTGTCTCAGGAAGACGAGGAGTTTCTAGAGAATCTTCCTTATTCTATCAGCATTCCTTCATTGAATGTAATTGTCGTGCATGGAGGCTTGCTTCCTGGGGTGCCATTGGAGAATCAAGACCCCCTTGGTATTATGTTTATAAGGAATTACCAACCGGAAAAATTCAAAGGCACGTCAAAAATAGAGGATGGATATCCCTGGGCATCCATATGGAGTGGACCTCAGCATGTTGTATTTGGACATGATGCACGGCGAGGACTGCAGTTATATAAATTTGCTTCAGGCATTGATTCTGGATGTGTGTATGGAAATCATTTGACTGGTATCCTGGTCAAGGATGGGGTTTGGGACAACAGGGAATTAATCCAGGTCAAGGCAAAGCAAAAGTATACTCCAAAAGACTGCTGACTATCAAGATTTTGGTAGAGTTATTTGTAAGATTCTCTGATTCTTGATACAGGACGTAACAAATCGATGGAAATCGATCATCGAAAACGTAATCAATCTTAATCGATAGTGCTCAATAATGCTTGATATTTGTCTAGTAATAATCGATAAAAATCGATAATCACAAATTTGGCTAGAGTCTCTTTTCTATTCAAAGCTGAACTAACGAGCGGTACGTCTTATTGAGTGGTAGAATGGTGTTATATTTTCCCATATGTATCCACTAGCATTAACAAAACTTCAAAGGCACTTTGTTATGGAGATGTTTATTGAGTTTAATATCAGTTACGAGTTGCTGTTTATCAGTTCAAGTGAGTGATGATGGACTAAATACAAAAAAAATGAATCAACCAACTCAGCTACCCCCATTTTTATCTTTTCGATATTTTTCAATCAAAATTGATAAAATCGATCATTTAATTACTGAAATCAATAAAATCAATAATCACAAAAACTCGACCAATCGATTTCCATCGATTTTCAATATTAATCAATAAATTATTGTCGATTTCGATCGCTTACTATCAATTTTAATTGAGTATCGAAAATATCGATTTGTTATGTCCTGCTAAATATCACATGTGAAAAACATTAAATTTACTTACTCTCATACAGCACCAAAACAGTACTATCTTATACAATTAACTGTCTGTAGGGTGGACTTCATTTGAATCAGCACCAATTGTAAGGTTTTTGCCTTACAGAAAGTCATAGAAAATGACTAAAGAATGTCAGGGAGCAACTTTAAGTGTCCAATTTTTGAGGTGTCTCTCTTATACGGTAGTCTATTAAGAGAAACGAAATGGTTAAAAATGTCTTAGTTTCAAGGCTATATGATGTGTGGAAATCTTTTAAATTTCAAAACATTTTGGGGGTCCTTGATGCTAATATGATATTTTACAAGCTCCCTTTTTAACATTCCTTGATGTGTTGGGAAGGAGGGAGAAAATAAAAGCAGAACTTTATCGTGATATAGTGGTATTTATATATCTATTTATTTTATTTAGGAAGTATGGCACAGTAGAAATGAGAATCCATTTTCTAATGGGATAATGACAGTACTGAAAATCTTTGACTTATCGTCCTCCCTCAAATCAATTCTCCTTTAACCCCCTCAAATAAATGCCCCCCTTGTAGACCAAAATTAAAGTAAGCAGTCCATCCCACTCAGTTTTTCTGTGAACAGTAAAATAGAGAGAAAATGGCATGAATTTAATTCGTGGCCAGGCGACAACATGTCCCACTTTTAAAATTATTATAGTTTATTCATTCATGCTGGTTACTGATCACAAATTATGATGTAAAAATGTTATCTCTATCATAAAACCAATGGCCTTCATTATCTTTCCATGATTTGGACCCCCCACCTAACTAAGTGCAAAAGAAATTAGAGAAGACAGAGAAAACCTCTTACAGTCAAACGGGAAAACCGTGAACACCAGAAATATTTCTGGAATTTTAATGTCTTGTAAGAGAAAAGTCAATCAGGCATGAGGCCTGCCCCTCCCCCCTTAATATGTGCCCCTCTTCCCTCAACTTTGATATTTAGAGAAAAAGGAGGTTCAGCATAACATTTGTGGCATTTATCACTTAACATTCTTTTATTTGTTGAAAATGTTGGTTAATATGATTATTTTGAATAAAGCAAATAATAATTTACTATTCATGCAATCAACATATAAATTACCTTGTGACACATTTTGAATGTCTGTGGTAAAGGAACTATTTTACAAAATTGATTATGCCTTTATTGACATTTTGCTTTTTTGATAAGAAAAACTTAATGGTAATATTATAAATGACTATGTGGTTTTATATGGGGTATTGAAGAAGCAAGCCTCTTCAATTTAGTCCTGAATTATTATGCAAAGTTCAAAATAAGTGCAGTATTTATGTAGTAGGCATTTTGCTTTTGCCACTAAATTGCCCCTGCTAAAAAGGAAAACTGAATAATCTCCAGCTCTAATACTACCAAACCTTAATTCCATTGATTTTTCACATGGCAAGTAAAAATGTAGACCATAAGTAGAGGTTTAGACATAAGCGTGAATAAATCTCTGAACTTTTTTTTTAAAGTATCAAAAAAGAGATAATGGGTATGAGTTACTAAGCAATTTCATATTTTTCAGCATATCAAAGCTTAATTTTTATTTGAGCTGCTATTATGTACTACATGTTTGTGTAAAATAATGTAAATTGTAATAATTATATACTCATTGCAAGACAAAATAAATAAGTGTACAAGGAGAATAAGTATTATCTTGATTTTGCACAGGAAGTCTAGACACACTACGTGAGCACTTGGTAATACATCTAATGATATGAACCACATAACAATCTGTAGGGTTAAAATGGGAGTCTTGCAGCCTATACCTTATTCTGGAGAAAAGGAACAGAATAAACATGCTTATGCAATATTATTATTTGTGTTCTTGTGTCTTTGTGAACCCAGTGAATTTTTGTTCTGTCATGAAGTATTATTAAATGTATTACCAAGCACTCACCTGGTGAGTTTGGGATGCCTGTGGATTTTGTGAGCTAGATGAGGGTCTGGAGTCTACCTTGTTTACAAAGTTATTAAGGCACCAGGGGGCGGATCTAGTATTTTGATTGGAAGACGTTCACTTTCAAGTTTAAAGTTGTAATTCAGGTTAATTAAAGAAATAGGGGAGGAGAGAGGGGTGGGGGCCCGGAAGAAGAGGAGGCGGGAGAAGTATGGGAGACAGGAGAGGAAAGGGCGGAAGGTGGGAGTTCTAAAAAGGTGGTAACTTGGTGAAAGAAGGGGAAGATAAAATAACAATGCTAAATATTTTACAATCAAGAAAAGGCTAAAGGGAAGAAGCCTAAAAAGGGGATGGGAGCCCCGAATACACGGTACGGGAGGTAGGAGGTTTAGACTCCCTTCAAAGAACAGTTTTCTGGGGTAAGAGGAGGAATAAATAAGGGATGGTGGGGAACCCAAGCCTGAAGAGCCCTCTCTCCCTAGATCCGCTCCTGGTCACCTGGGCAATTGAAACAACCTTCAAGGGGTATTTTTTAATTTTCAGAGAGCGGTGTTTATTTCATCTGCACTATCAGCACCTTTATTGACTATGCCTAAGTCCCTTATCAGCCTTATCTCATTATGCTTCTCATCGGATTGTTCAATCTTTGATTCATCGATGTGTGCAGGGTTAACAAGTTTTGGCTCGTCCGTGTGGTCAGAATTAACCGTGTCTGGTTCATCGATGTGAGCAGGTTTAAAAATTTCTGGTTCATCCGAATGGTCAAAAGTAACCGTGTCTTGCTTATTCATGCAGTCACTTTTAACGTTGCCTAGCTCATTCTCGTTGATAGGGTTTGAAGAGTCTTTCGGCTTCACCTTTCCCAGCTCATTTGTCTCTTGAAATTCTTCACTGTCTTTTGGTTTAACTCGGCGTAGACAACGCCCACAATGCGCGAAGAGACGAGCAATGCTGAGCTGTCCAAAATCATTCTTTGGACCAATCACAGTACAGATGGCTAAGAAACTGAAGGTTGAATAAAGCCAGCTGAACACCATGACAAACATCAGGAACTGACCAAGCTGCAAGTACACTAAAACTGTTGTAGGCATCAGCATCAGTCCTGAAAAATACGATTAAGTGGTTTTTAGTGGAATTACAAGAAAATTCCTTGCCTTGTTACCCTGGCCTTGCATTGTCACGTTTGGTACTACCTAAAAATATCTCATGTTAAGTTACCAACCAAACAAAAGAAATAAATGGACGCACTTGGCGATAGCCGACATGCATCGTTTGATTGTTAAAAAAGGTAAAGGTGTAATTTTATTTGTTCACCAACTTAGAAACTTTAAAGAACAACCTCTTCCGCGGAGCTATTCCATTAAAACATGGGAGGAGCCGGGAAAGGGGTCTTGACGGTTTCCGCATCCCCCATTTTCAAAGCGAAAAGCCTTGGGGCCGAGGTTGTCTAAAGAACACGTTTACACGTGTTCGTGCGTCTGCGTTCCAGATCGCACTGTAATCAGGGGGAAGCGTTGGTTTTGGCATACCCTGCGGGTTAAGAACCTGGGTCGATCCTGGCCACCAATACCCCGACATTGCTCTCTTTGTAAACCTTGTCTCGGCAATTACTTTTATCTCCATTTTGCACTAGGAAATAACGTCTCAGTCCCAATAAACTAAAAGAGTCACATTGAGAATATTTGAAGAATGAATAGAGAAAATCATGAACTAAGGATTAAAACACTCACCTGTCAGAAACGTTGTAAATGCTGCCATTGTGATCGCTGATCCAATGTGAACCAGGGAATAACGTACCCTGCTTTCTCTTTGTTTTTTGTCTGGTGCCAGTCTGTAAGCCACACCATAATGCATGGTAAAGTCAATTGACAGTCCGACAGCTACTGACATGATAATTGACTCTAATATGTTAAGTTGCCAGCCAGCTAATAGAAGAGATCCAATGGTGGTCGCAATAATTCCAATAATTGTGACGATGGCATAGATGCTGATAAAGATGTTGAGTGTTGTGAGCAACATGATGCTGAATGATGCGGCCACCGAAATACCCAGGGATGAATAGGTGCCACGCGAGAGGCCAATTTGAAGACCATAAAATCGGAATCCCCAACTACTCGCCCAGCCGTTTTTCAGACCAGGAGGGGCATTAGACAACTGACCTTCAAACCAAGATGTCACTTCTTCGTAGACTTTGTCTATGACCGAAAAGACTGTTGAAAAAGGTTGGTTGGTGGAAATGACCAGTCTGAAACCCTTAATTGCTTTGCTCTTAGAATCAAACAGTAAGCCTGATTCATAACCTCGCGATGCAAATTCAAGAAGACATCTCTCGGTGACATCAGCTGGAAATGGAAAGCTGTGGTTTCCGCAACATGGTTTTGGACCAGCCTTACATAAGGCAATTAAACCCTCAATTGGGCTGTCCACAGTGCCAGCAGCAAATGCACCAAAAAATGATTGCTTTTCAGCAGACTTACAGACCGAAAGAATGAACTTTTGTCCTTCTTCGGAAAAGAGGTCGGTACCGAATGATTCATCAAATTCCAACGTTCCTTTTTCATCTGGGTTAAAGAAGTTGCCGTTATCTACAGGTTTAATTCCCCATATCAGCTCTACAACCGTGCTTCCGCTCTGCTCGAACCTAAAGAAACTCTTATAGTTTAAATTGTAGTTTTCTAGCGTATGAGAAGAGGCAAATGTTTGGAACTCATCACTTTCTGGCAACCGAAGTCCGGGTATGTAAAAGGTAACGCATAAAAAGCCAGCGGTTAGACCGATGAGTAAGGCTATCCAAATCCAATAATAGCTGATGACGACGAATGGTAACCAACGACCAAAAAACTTGGAACTGAATGTTTGGACCGCACTTTTGGCTTAAACTGCGAGGGAGCAAGGGAAATCAATCACTTGCAGAATGCATGTGTTTGGGTGTTTTTTAATATCATCATCTGTCTTGTGGTTGCTCACCGCGTTTCTTTGCTCAATCATGTCTTGGGCTACTGGCATTGCAATGGCCACTTCCTCAACAGCCACCTCTGTTGATGGTTGAGATTCTGAGCTATGACCATCGTTGTACTTCATGATCCACTTCTCATGTAGGGCGACACAAGCCGGAAAATATGTGATCATCAGAAGGTAGTTTGTCAAGATGGATGTGCCAGCAAATATACCAAAACACTTAATGGCGGTGATTGTGGAAGATATCCCGGCGAAAAATGCTGATGAAGTAGTCAAACTTGTAACCAGCATAGAGAGAGCAGAATGGCGCAACGTTTTTAGTGTCAACTGCATTATGTTCGCGTCAGGGTTTGCAGCTCTGGACTGTCTCCATATGTCGTAGTACACAAAAGCATCGTCTGCTCCAATTCCCACCAAGAATACCAGAGTTAGAATATTAAGGAAAGGGAAAAAATCCATACGAAATACAAAGTTGTAGAGAAAAAAAGAAAGACCACCTGCGTAAATTACACACGAAAGGCCACATAATGTAAGTATGAATGATCCAAGGAATGTCCACATCACGCCAAAGACAATGATCAACTGAGCCAGAGCTGGGAAGATGATCTGCACTAAAAGCTATTCACTGAATTTCTTGTACTTGTATCCCGAAAACCTGAAGGTCACCAATTCTACTCCTTGACTTACATGTGTGTCATCCTTTAGTCTATCGTACATCCCATCATAAAAGGCTTTCAGTTCATAAGCCACAGGAAGAATGGAGAGAGTGTATTTCAGAAAATCATTGACTGGTGTATTCATGAACTCGTTGTCTACAAGATACTGGAAAATATTGTACACTGCAGAGTGTTTGATGTATTGGGCAGGCACAGTTGGGCAGTTGGAGCTCACAGTTTCATTTCTAGAGAAATCTGGGTACTTACAGTCAGCCTTCAGAGTCTGCTTCAGAAAATAAGTCGAACAGTTCCTCATCAAGATTTTCACCTTCGAGACATCATCATCTGTTATCATCTGACACGAGGTACGGTTGTTTAGTAACGCGACGTAATTTCCAAGGTTCCAGCTGGAATAACACTGTGTTGTAGACCCATCGTTAAATTTATAACAGTATGTCGTAAATGATGGGCTTGAACGCACAATTTTATTGTCCATCGTACAGATGGTTCTTAGTTTCGGTGCATCAAACAAGTTCTCTTTTGGATCTAAAGCTTTAAAGACAAACACCATAGACTCAGAAACGACATCATAGAAAGGCGGTTGTAGTGAGCCCTGTAGTTGCTGCACTGAGCGTCGTTTGCGCTTTGCTGGTGCTTGACCTGTTTCACTTCCACCTTGTGTAGACAATGACGTCCGCAAGGGCGATAAGATGTTTAGAGCTTTAACAAAATTCTCATAAGTTGAAATCTCGTTACTCAGTTCTGTACCTCTGGGTTCAAATCCCTAGAAGAACATAAAGCCACATTATTAAAAACACATTGCGTACTAAGAAAAGTTTAAAAGATGCCTTATTTCGATCAAGTGCCAGGCTGGGTAATTTGCTTATAGCTACGCCGACGGACAGGCGCAAAGAGAAAGAGAAAGGGAGGAGAAGGTCCCTTCCTGCACGCGTGCAACAAAGAAAATCGGAGACAAAACTTACACTGGCAATACCTCAAAGTTTGGTAGTGTGTGCTTCCTTGCTGTTTTAACTTGAAATAGGAACTGTCATTCTCCTTCCCACAACCACTCAGCCTTATTTGTAACGAAGACCTCGTGACTTCAAAAACGTTTTTGTTTAAGGTCCCTTATATCTTTTTCTCACCCCAGTTTAATGCCGGTAACCTAATAATGGCTTAATTACTAGTAATAACAAAAGGTAAGGGAACGTCGTCGAGATCGATCGAAGGACAAAACGCTCTTGCACCAAAGGCACACGCTCTGCTTTGCGAATGTTCACCTGATAGAATGTCGTAACGCGCTCCTGGTCAGATTGCGTTCTATGCATTCCATTCATTCTGACGAATGCTACCTATACACATGACGCGCATGCGTAATAGCAATTTGGAGATTAAGATTGGAGGCCCCTCTGGTCTAATGCAAATTTACTTACTTTAGTGGGATCTTGAAAGTCATGTAATGGAGGTGCTCCCAATGCCGGTAGAACAGACACCATTGTAAGGACTATACAAGTCACTGGAATTAATGTTGCCAGGCACAGAGCGATAAAATCATGTCTGGTAAACCTAATTGGAAAATAAAATTCTTTAATATTGGAATAATAGATCATAATACGCCGAGCTGCTGGGAGAACTGATTTTGTGCGTTAGGGGTTCCCCGCCTTGCCTCGCCAAGAAAAGATCTTGTTTTGGCCATGAACAAATACTTTACTGACAAAGTTTGTTCGGCCACATGGCTGAATATTGACCTCGTTTTGTTTCTGCGTTTTGAAAACACTGAAAAAGAGAAGTTGGCCAACATGGATCTATCTTGCCCTCACGCTCAGTTAATAATGTATTGGAAGAGAGAATGTTACATGACAACCTTCACAAGGGTCTACTTAAGTCTACGACTTGAAATTGCAGTGCGGTATAATATCCTCACTCTTTTAAACATCTTTCCGTTGTTGTTTATTATGTAGTTCTTATATTTAAGGGCCATAAGGCCCGGAACAAACGTCAAATTTCACAGGTGACGAACCTAACCTAACGGCCCATGAGCAAAATATATTGTTCTCCGATCGTTTATTAGCATTGGGTGGGATCTTAAGTTTGCCAGAAGTTTGACGTTTGACCTTGGACAAAGGGCGTTTTCCATTTGTCAGAACTGGCCGGGCGGGCCACTGCCCGACCAGACGATTTGAAAATGAAATAGGCTTTTGCCAAGAGTTTTCGCTGAAAAACCATCTCCTTCGTGCATAATATTTAGGATTTGACTGATCTGACTGAAGAGTTTTGATTGAAAGGGAAATTATCGTGCCAACGGGAATGGTCTGGCCGGTCAGTTCTGACAAATGGAAAGCGCTCTTTAATAGAGAGCGCAATACATTATTTGCCTTAACACTGGTGCATATATATCAGTCGCTAGAGTTAATCTTACACCTTACTGCACACTCAAAAAGGGCCAAAAAAGAAATATTAAATAGTCATGCAAATAACGTTTCGATTTTTGATAATCCTGAAAACACTTTCGCAGATAAGTATATTACTTTAGTTCTGACATAAGTTGAGTTGAGATAATTAAGTTGAAAGAATGTAAGATGTCTTCGTCTTCATTCTTTCTGAATGTAGTGAGTGTACCTAATTTATTCCAATTTAGCCTTTTCCAGTTGCCTTTTTCAATTTTTTCTATGACGACGTTATTGCAATAAAGTGTCTATCGACCCTTCGATCGATTTATAAGCATCGTATCTTCCCCACTTTCCGATTAAATAGTAATTTATGCAAAAACATGATGAGTTTTTGTTTAGCTGGATGTTAGCACAGTAGGTGCTCCCTCAATAAATTATAACTATCATGTGTGTATCGCGAAGCACTCAACCCTTTCTGAATAATTTTGACAGATCAACCGAGGCCTGAAGCAGGGCCGCGCTCCTCTCACTGTACTCCGCTTCCAGTTAGAAAGCGTTCTACTACTTCCATGTCATTCCATCGTTAAAGGAGACTCTGGTCAATAAACTCTTGGAAAGTTGCAAAACACTTTTTAAACAGTATTTCTGGTCAAGTACTATGTAATGACACCTCTCAGGGAAAACCAACCTGAGGGGAACCAACCACGCGCAAAGCGCAAAGTACAGTCAAACCCCGCCTTACGGACAACCGCTTAATGCGGACACCTCATTATTAAGGCCATTTTTCTTTGTCCCTGGGGAAAGAAAGCCCTTAGACTTTCTCTTAATTCGACCCGCTTAATACGGATACGGACACTTTCTCTGGCCCCCTCAGTGTCCGTATTAACGGGGTTTGACTAAACTCTGCAGAACAGGCGCAATTTTTTCGCGTTTTTGTGCGAACGAACCACGAAGCGGGCGCGCAGTGCGAGAAACGCGCCTCTGTCCCTTTCGTCTTCGCTCGCCTTAAAAACGAAAAAAAACAAGGCGTGTTCTGCAGGCTATGCACAAAGAAACAGAACGTAGAGCTCCTACATAATATTCCAAAAACTTTTTTTTTTTTTTCCTTATTCTTATGTCAGCATCACTGACTGAGAAACTGCCAATTTCTAACAAAAGGTAAAAGAATTTTCTTGTATTCTTTAAGAATAAAAAGACCCAAGTACTACATCAATTGGTCGACTACTGTATGTAATGTGACTCATGGTCTGCCTTTTGTATGATTGCGTGCTTTCTCTCTTTTGACCTGGTGCATTGTTCTTCAATCATTCTATTGTACTTCAACCCCTTATATTGCTCAACCTTTACACTTTCATTGTTTTTACAGTATTTGTATTCTGCGGTTGTTACTTATAATTACACTGTCACTTCAAATGATGATGAAAGAGGAAGTCTTTGGCTTGAGCCGACTAACATAAAATTTATATTACACGTTTTGTCAACTTCCCATGTTCAGAAACATTAGTCATTCGTTCTCCTTACAAGACTCATTTGCCGGCAACGCTTTTGAAAGCTAAATACGCTTCATAAACTTTTCGGATCTTTAAACTGACTATTTTGAGGACAGAAGACTCAGAAACTCTTTGTTAGAGAACAATCTTACGCCCAAAATTTACCGATTGCTTTTTCCTTTAAACTTGAACTGAACCAAAACGACATTTTCCTTGGTCGAAAAAAAGGTTCTCATTTCCCGATGTTACAAATTATAGTTAAAGAAAACTGAACGTTCATTTTATTCCAATAACTACGAACTTTAAGCGGGTTTTGGGGTCGGTTTTGATCACAACAAAACCGCTATCTGAAAACGTGAATTACTGCTCCGCAAGGAAAGGCAGATCAATCGTTCAACAGTTCTCATGACCATAGTACCTTTGCATGCATTTATTTCTGAGAACTTACATTCTGCTCTTAACAGCACAGATTAGCGCCGAAGCCGTACCTGAATACTGATTTTTAAACACAAATAACCTGTTTTTTCTTTGTTGTTTTTCGTAATGTTAGCTCTGAAAGGCTACAGTTAGGGGAACCCAAAGAAAATATAGTTCAAAAACACTTAAACATAGCATTGTTTAACGTATTTTAGTATTTAAACGGTAGATATAGGCATATTTTTATCCCCTAAAAATTTTTCATCTCTTCGGATTTTCTAGCTTAAGTCTAGTGATCCGAAATTATGGGGATCAAAACTTACCTTTTGGAAAATTTCAGCTAGAAAAAAGGTTCCCGAAAATTCTAGGTGACCTTTTAAGGGTAAAAATCGGTTAAAAATAAGCAGTTATATTACTTTTTAATCCCCATTTACACGTGCTAAAAAATCAGCACGCGGGGGGAAGTACGGCACAAATTGTTGGCACCGTGCCTCGTTTACCCGTGCCGATACTACCTCCGGGAGGTAGTCTCGGCATCCCTAAAATTTTGAGCACTGGTGCACATTACATTTGGTACCGATACGTTTACTCGTCGAAAATTGGGAGTGCCGTGCCTTAAAGTCGTCAGCACGGTGCCAAAAGTTTGGCGTGCCGTGCCGATTTTTTTTTAGCGCGTGCATGTAAATGGCGTTTTAGATGTTCGAAAATCCTAGGAGAGGCAGGAAAGCAAGAAATGTTACAACAAATGTTTCGAAAATTCTAGACCTCAATTCGTCTTCCGAACAGATATTTTCTGAAAATTGACGTTGAATGCCCCTGTACAGTTGCATCGTGTAGCATGCAGTAATTTTGTGCTTCAATCCACAATGTTATGGCCAAAACAGTTCTTGCCTGATTGCTACTGTTTTTTTGAAATTTCTAGCGTAGATATATGACCATAATCCTACCTCAAATTTGGCGTGCAACTTGTCCTCACATGATTTGCCATGCTCGTTATTTTGTTGCTACTTGGGCAGCTGCTTGGGGTTTTCAGTCTGTTGACAACAACATTGGTGCGTTGGATCATGAGGCAAAATTTAAAGCAGCACCTGATGAAGACGTCATATATTCGTCCTTTCGTCATAGATTGCATAGTACGTTGTTAACCTCAGTCTTAACAATCTTATAAAGAAGTCTTTCTTAAAAGTTTACACTTCCGACCTGCAGTGAAGTTCTTATCGATAAAAACGTGCAATGGAGTAAATTTTATTGCGTTAGTTTTAATGCTTTCACAATCCGAATTCCCAAATGAGCGTCCCTGGTAATTTTGTTTTGTTTTCAACTAAGTTCTTACTTTCCTGTTGGGAATACAAATTTTAACTTTTCAGCATCCTCGAATGGTGGAGCTATAGCTCGTTTTGTACTTTTTTTCAAAGCGCCTTCTATTTTGTCTAACTAAAGATAGTATATCTTATCACAACATTGAGTTTTTTGGTGAAACACAAGCTAGTTGCCAAGTCTTTTGATATTGAAACAATAAATTAGGCGTACACTGCAAAAAAAGAGGCGTCGTGTGTGTAATATGGATTAACATATTTGATGATGATGATATACTATATTTAGCTTTAGCTATATTTTTACACTCATCGTTTTGCCATCTCCGTCCGCAAATAGCAAGAGCTCATCTAACAGCTACAGCATGTACCGTAAGGGAACTTACTTAGCCTACAACAACAACATCAAACAGGACAGACCCTGTAAGAAAATTTTGTGTTTATACATAGATAAAAGTATGACTACATTGTTCGATTAAGCTCCGCCTACTTGTGTGACCAGAATAATGTAATCTCGCTTGGACATGAACTACTTTCAGTACTATGGTACCGGACGATTCGATTTGTTAAAAAGTGCTGAGATGTGTTCCAGGTACGTAAAAGCAGTTGGCATCGATTCTGTTCTGGCGCTTGAAGATGTCGCTGCTCCCATTTTATCTTCGCTTGTGGAAAAATATGGCTCGTTTGCTTTCCGCGACCCCCCCCCCCCCCTTGTTGACTATCAACAATTACTTCACACGAAAGCTTCTGGATTCCAACCCTGTGCCTTACTGCCATATAGATTTGAACAGTCATCTAGAAAGTGCCACCTTAGAAAACATGCTAAACGAGGTGGGTCTCCCTGAGATTCTAAAGCCGGCTTGTGGAACTACCCAGTATTAATACAGAAAATTAACAGTTTTGATGATTTGCTCCACGCAATCGAGAGTAGCAAGAAACACTACAGTTCCATAATAGGCAGCCATGCCCCTTTGTCCTCCAAATTCCCTGACTTGAGCAGGCATCCCTTGGTTTTGACCGATGGATTGATGATCCTGGAGAAATATGTATGGAGAGATCATAGAGCTGGATGGGTGAGTATTTTAGACAAGGGAACTGTACAATGATGCTACAGTGTGTGGATAAAAACAGTTTTATCAGATGAAAAAAGTTAGGTTTAAGTCAGTGAGTCATTTTAAAAAAATGTGTTTTCTCCCTAGAGGCCACTTCAAATTGTTCTTCTTTTCCTTAACCCAATTCTGACTCCACTAACACGAGATATCTAATGTGAGAACCTTTATTTAGGATGCATCAGTCATCGGTATAAAATATAGAAAAGGGAAACTTGCAAAACAAAACGAAAACTATCAGAAGGACTGAGCTGACGTAGAAGAGGGTCTTGATGGGGTTAACCGATAGGCGTAAAACGGCCAAAAATTTAGTCGATAGCCGCAAATTGAAATATTTTTACCGTTAGCCGTAAATAGGGTAAAAAAAGAGTTAATCGTAAAAGAAATTGTTCCCTAGATTTGTTAATTTTAAGGAAGGTGCTTAACTCACTCTACGGTTATTTTGACTCCGTACGCACGTTAGGCTAAGCGCCTTTTAGTTGTGACCTAGACCTAGACTCCATTTCCGCCGCTCTCTCGGGGAACTAATTTTTTCCATAGCGAAAATCTGGCTTCTTGCTGGGGATTAAAATTTGCGATTTTCAGCAGGTCGTGCCCTCGAAATACTAGTGAAACAACACCTAGAGATGTCACTGTTTGTAAAACACGTTGCCGATAAACAACAATTCCCTCTTTTTCTCTGACGCTAAGTTCTGTTTGGCGTTTTCCCACGCAATCTCGGTGAACGCATTTCGGTGGCGTATCTGAGAAAAAAACTCGCTCGGACTACGTGACCCGACACGCATTAGCCGCGCGGAATAATGAGGCCTATGGACAAGGTAGTGGCAGACAGTCTTTCAGTACATTCCTTCGCTATCATTAAAAACACTAGACACGGACGGGAATTGTGTTATTGGCCGTTTTTAAACTAGAGCTAGAGATGGATTATCCGTCTGAGACTGGCATGGCTTGTGCACAGTCGCCCCCTCCCCCACAGACACCTATTCTCCGATTTTTTCTGAAGGGAAGGGGGGGGGGGGGGGCGGCGGCTGTACACAGGCTATCTGGAACGGATAATCCATCTTCAAACTGTCCGTCAAAATTGACGGATAAAGTCAGGCGGATTGTTCATTCAAAATTAAGACGTATTACCTATCTGACGCAAATTATCAAACGGATAACCCATCTCGCACACGAATTTCCGTCTCTAGTGTGAAAACGGCCATTTCTGTTATGATGAATGTCCTTCCCCCCTGCCTTGAGTTAGGCGTTCGCGTGTCTGCTTTTGCTTTCTCACAAATATTTTTAAATTGACTATTGACATTTCTATGCGTAAAATAATATTAAAAATGGAATACTTTATAAATCGGTATGATCTATCAAATGTTAAAAATTTTCAAGAGAAAAACTTCATTTTATCCCGAGATGATCCTAAGACCTTTATTTTGCTTTGAAGATACAAAAAATACAGGTTTATTAATATTTAACTCTTTCAAAAAAAGAAATCAATTTTTAACTTTTTAGTTAACCGTAACTGAAAAAAATTAACCGATAGCCGTAAAAGAGCCAAAATTTTAGTCTTGCAAGAGAAAAGTCAATGAGGCAGGAGGCCTGCCCCCCCCCCCCCCCCTTAATATGTGCCCCTCTTCCCTCAACTTTGATATTTAGAGAAAAAGAGGTTCAGCATAACATTTGTGGCATTTAACACTTAACATTCTTTTATTTGTTGAAAATGTTGGTAAATTACTTATGATTATTTTAAAATAAGCAAATAATAATTTACTATTCATGCAATCAACATATAAATGACCATGTGACACATTTTGAATGTCTGTGGCAAAGGAACTATTTACAAAATTGATTGTGCCTTTATTGACATTTTGCTTTTTTGACAATAAAAACTTAATGATAATATTATAAATGACTATGTGGTTTTATATGGGGTAGTGAAGAAGCGAGCTTCTTCAATTTAGTCCTGAATTATTATGCTAAGTTCAAAATAAGTACAGTATTTATGTAGTAGGCATTTTGTTTTTGCCACTAAATTGCCCTTGCTAATAAGGAAAACTGAATAATCTCCAGCTCTAATACTACCAAACCTTAATTCCACTGATTTTTGACCCGGCAAGTAAACATGTCGACCATAAGTAGACGTTTAGACATAAGCGTGAATAAATCTCTGAACTTTCTTTTTGAAGTATCAAAAAAGAGATAATGGTATGAATTTCTAAGCAATTTCATATTTTTCAGCGTATCAAATCTTAATTTTTATTTGAGCTGCTATTATGTACTACATGTTTGTGTAAAATAATGTAAATTGGAATAATTATCCACTCATTGCAAGACAAAATAAATAAATGTACAAGGAGAAAGGTATTATCTTGATTTTGTACAAGAAGCCTAAACTCACTATGTGAGCACTTGGTAATACACCTAATAATATGAACAACATAACAATCTGTAGGGTTAAAATGGGAGTCTTGCAGCCTATACCTTATTGTGGAGAAAAGGAACAGAATAAACATGCTTATGCTATTATTTGTGTTCTTGTGTCTTTGTGAACCCAATGAATTTTTCGGTCATGAAGTATTACTAAATGTATTACCAAGCACTCACCTGGTGAGTTTGGGATGCCTGTGGATTTTGTGAGCCAGATGAGCGTCTGGAGTCTACCTTGTTTACAAAGTTATTACGGCACCAGCGGGCGGATCTAGCATTTTGATAGGAGGACGTTCACCTTCAAGTTTAAAGTTGTAATTCAGGTTAATTAAAGAAATAGGGGAGGAGAGAGGGGTGGGGGCCAGGGAGAAGAGGAGGTGGGCTCCTGGTGGGATAAGTATGGGAGACTGGAGAGGAAAGGGCGGAAGGTGGGAGTTCTAAAAAGGTGGGAGCCGGGAGAAATACGGGAAAGATTACATAACAATGCTAAATATTTTACAATCAAGAAAAGGCTAAAGGGAAGAAGCCTAAAAAGGGGATGGGAGCCCCGAATACAAAGTACGGGAGGTAGGAGGTTTGGACTCCTTTCAAAGAACAGTTTTCTGGGGTAAGAGGAGGAATGAATAAGGGGTGGTGGGGAACCCAAGAACCCTCTCTCCCTAGATCCGCTCCTGGTCACCTGAGCAATTAAAACAACCTTCATGTGGTATTTTTTTAGTTTTCAGAGAGCGGTGTTTATTTCATCTGCACTATCAGCACCTTTATTGACTATGCCTAAGTCTTTTATCTCAGTATGCTTCTCATCCGCTTGTTCAATCTTTGATTCATCGATGTGTGCAGGGTTAACAATTTCTGGCTCGTCTATGTGGTCAAACTTGACCGTGTCTGGTTCATCGATGTGAGCAGGTTTAACAATTTCTGGTTCATCCGAATGGTCAAAATTAACCGTGTCTTGCTTATTCATGTAGTCACTTTTAACGTTGCCTAGCTCATTCTCGTTGATAGGGTTTGAAGAGTCTTTAGGCTCCACCTTTCCCAGCTCATTTGTCTCTTGAAATTCTTCACTGTCTTTTGGTTTAACTCGGCGTAGACAACGCCCACAATGCGCGAACAGACGAGCTATGCTGAGCTGTCCAAAATCATTCTTTGGACCAATCACATTACAGATGGCTAAGAAACTGAAGGTTGAATAAAGCCAGCTGAACACCATGACAAACATCAGGAACTGACCAAGCTGCAAGTACACTAAAACTGTTGTAGGCATCAGCATCAGTCCTAAAAAATACGATTAACTGGTTTTTAGTTGAACGACAAGAAAATCCCTTGCTTTGTTACCCTGGCCTTACATTGTCACGTTTGGTATTACCTAAAAATATCTGATATTAAGTTACAAACCAAACAAAAGAAATAAATGGACTCACTTGGCGATAGCCGACATGCATCGTTTGATTGTAAAAAAAGGTAAAGGTGTAAATTTTATTTGTTCACCAACTTAGAAACTTTAAAGAACAACCTCTTCCGCCGAACTATTCCATTAAAACCATGGGAGGAGCCTCCCCAATTTTCAAAGCGAAAAGCCTTGAGCACGAGGTTGTCTACAGAACACCTTTACAAGCGTTCGTGCGTCCGCGTTCCAGATCGCACTTTAATCAGTGGGGAGCGTTAGTTTTTGATGGTAGGATAGACTAGAGTTCAAGGAAAAACCCCCACGGCATCCCCTGCGGGTTAAGAACCTGGGTCGATCCTGGCCACTAATGCCCCAACATTGTTCTCTTTGTAAACCTTGCATGTCTCGGCAATTACGTTTATCTCCATTTTGCACAAGAAAATAACGTCTCAGTCCCAGTAAACTAAAAGAGTCACACTGAGAATATTTGAGGAATGAATAGAGAAAATCATGAACTTAGGATTAAAACACTTACCTGTCAGAAACGTTGTAAGTGCTGCCATCGTGATCGCTGATCCAATGTGAGCCAGTGAGTAACGTACCCTGCTTTCTCTTTGGCTTTTGTCTGGTGCCAGTCTGTAAGCCACACCATAATGCATGGTAAAGTCAATTGACAGTCCGACAGCTACTGACATGATAATTGACTCTAATATGTTAAGTTGCCAGCCAGCTAATACAAGAGATCCAATGGTGATCGCAATAATTCCAATAATTGTGACGATGGCATAGATGCTGATAAAGATGTTGAGTGTTGTGAGCAACATGATGCTGAATGATGCGGCCACCGAAATACCCAGGGATGAATAGGTGCCACGCGAGAGGCCAATTTGAAGACCATAAAATCGGAATCCCCAACTACTCGCCCAGCCGTTTTTCAGACCAGGAGGGGCATTAGACAACTGACCTTCCAACCAAGATGTCACTTCGTCGTAGACTTTGTCTATCACCGAAAAGGCTGTTGAAAAAGGTTGGTTGGTGGAAATGACCAGTCTGAAACCCTTAATTGCTTTGCTCTTAGCATCAAACAGTAAGCCTGATTCATTACCTCGCGATGCAAATTCAAGAAGACATCTCTCGGTGACATCAGCTGGAAATGGAAAGCTGTAGTTTCCGCAACATGGGTTTGGACCAGCTTTACATAAGGCAATTAAACCCTCAATCGGGCAATCCACAGTGCCCGCAGCAAATGCACCAAAAAATGATTGCTTTTCAGCAGACTTACAGACCGAAAGAATGAACTTTTGTCCTTCTTCGGAAAAGAGGTCGGCACCGAATGATTCATCAAATTCCAACGTTCCTTTGTCATCTGGGTTAAAGTAGTTGCCGTTATCTACAGGTTTAATTCCCCATATCAGCTCTACAACCATGCTTCCGCTCTGCTCGAACCTAAAGAAACTCTTGTAGTTTAAATTGTAGTTTTCTAGCATATGAGAAGAGGCAAATGTTTGGAACTCATCACTTTCTGGCAACTGAAGTCCGGGTTTGTAAAAGGTAACGCACAAGAAGCCAGCGGTTAGACCGATGAGTAAGGCTATCCAAATCCAATAAAACTTGATGACGACGAATGGTAACCAACGACCAAAAAACTTGGAACTGAATTTTTGGACCGCACTTTTGGCTGAAACCGCGAGGGAGCAAGGGAAATCAATCACTTGCAGAATGCAGGTGTTTCGGTGTTTTTTAACATCATCAGCTGTCTTGTGGTTGCTCACCGCGTTTCTTTGCTCAATCATGTCTTGGGCCACTGGCATTGCCACTTCCTCAACAGCCACCTCTGTTGATGTTTGAGATTCTGAGCTATGACCATCGTTATACTTCATGATCCACTTCTCATGCAGGGCGACACAAGCCGGAAAATATGTGATCATCAGAAGGTAGTTTGTCAAGATGGATGTGCCAGCAAATATACCAAAACACTTAATGGCGGTGATTGTGGAAGATATCCCGGCGAAAAATGCTGATGAAGTAGTCAAACTTGTAACCAGCATAGAGAGAGCAGAATAGCGTAACGAGTTCAGTGTCAACTGCATTATGTTCGCGTCGGGGTTTGCAGCTCTTGACTGTCTCCATATGTCATAGTACACAAACGCATCGTCTGCTCCAATTCCCACCAAGAATACCAGAGTTAGAATATTAAGGAAAGGGAAAAAATCCATACGAAATACAAAGTTGTAGAGAAAATAAGAAAGACCACCTACGTAAATTACACAAGACAGGCCACAAAATGTAAGTATGAATGATCCAAGGAATGTCCACATCACGCCAAAGACAACGATCAAAGCCAGAGCTGGGAAGATGATCTCCACGAAAAGCTCGTCACTGAATTTCTTGTACTTGTATCCCCAAAACCTGAAGGTCACCAATTCTACTCCTTGACTTACATGTGTGTCATCCTTTAGTCTATCGTACATCTCATCATAAAAGGCTTTCAGTTCATAAGCCACAGGAAGAATGGAGAGAGTGTATTTCAGAAAATCATTGTCTGGTGTATTCATGAACTCGTTGTCTACAAGATACTGAAAAATATTGTACACTGCAGAGTGTTTGAGGCATTGGGCAGGCACAGATGGGCAGTTGGAGCTCACAGTTTCATTTCTAGAGAAATCTGGGTACTTACAGTCACGCTTCAGAGTCTGCTTCAGAAAATAAGTCGAACAGTTCCTCATCAAGATTTTCACCTTCGAGACATCATCATCTGTTATCATCTGACACGAGGTACGGTTGTTTAGTAACGCGACGTAATTTCCAAGGTTCCAGCTGGAATAACACTGTGTTGTAGACCCATCGTTAAATTTATAACAGTATGTCGTAAATGATGGGCTTGAACGCACAATTTTATTGTCCATGGTACAGATGGTTCTTAGTTTCGGTGCATCAAACAAGTTCTCTTTTGGATCTAAAGCTTTAAAGACGAACACCATAGACTCAGAAACGACATCATAGAAAGGCGGTTGTAGTGAGCCCTGTAGTTGCTGTAATGAGCGTCGTTTGCGCTTTGCTGGTGCTTGACCTGTTTCATTTCCGACTTGTGTAGACAATGACGTCCGCAAGGGCGATGAGATGTTTAGAGCTTTAACGAAATTCTCATAAGTTGAAATCTCGTTACTCAGTTCTGTACCTCTGGGTTCAAATCCCTAGAAGAACATAAAGCCACATTATTAAAAACACATTGTATACCAAAGAATGCGTAGCAAAAGTTTTGATTTTAAAAGATGTCTTATTTCGGTCAAGGTACGGTTGACCGAAATAAGATGAATTAGTGCCAGGCTGGGTAATTTGCTTATCGCTACGAGTATGAATTTGTACCCTGCGGACAGGCGCAAAGAGGAAGAGAAAGGGAGGAGAAGGTCCCTGCACGCGTGCAACAAAGAAAATCGGAGACAAAACTTACACTGGCAATACCGCAAAGTTTGGTAGTGTGTGCTTCCTTGCTGTTTTAACTTGAAATAGGAACTGTCATTCTCCTTCCCAGAGCCACTCAGCCTTATTTGTAACGAAGACCTCGTGACTTCAAAAACGTTTTTGTTTAAGCTCCCTTATATCTTCTTTTCACCACAGTTTTATGCCGGTAACCTAATAATGGCTTAATTACTAGTAATAACAAAAGGTTAGGGAACGTCGTCGAGATCGATCAAAGGACAACAACCCTCTTGCCCCAAGGGCAGACGCTTTGCTTTGCGAACGTTTCACGTAACAGACCGTCGTAAAGCGCTTGGTCAGATTGCGTTTTATGCATTCCATTCATACCAATTTGGAGATTAGGATTGCAGGCTCCTCTGGTCTCCCGAAATTAAAGTTACTTACTTTAGTGGGATCTTGAAAGTCAGGTAATGGAGGTGCTCCCAATGCCGGTAGAACAGACACCATTGTAAGGACTATACAAGTCACTGGAATTAATATTGCCAGGCACAGAGCAATAAAATCATGTCTGGTAAACCTAATTGGAAAATAAAATTCCTTAATATTGGAATGATACGCAGAGCTGCTGGGAGAACTGATCTCAGTGTGCGTTCGGGGTTCCCGCCTTGTCCCGCCAAGAAAAGATTTTGTTTTGGCCATAAACAAATACTTTACCATCCTCGGAGACCCAGGGGCTGATTGGTGCCGGAAAACTTGTGTTTTTCTGGCACCAATCAGAAGCCAGAACGGCGGCGACCGTTTGGAACCGGTCTGGTAAGACATTGTCCCCAGGGGCTCTAGAGTACTAAAGTGTGACGTCATAAAAATGTAATTTCTGAAATTATGGGATTTGTCAGGATATTCTGAAAGAACAATGCCCAAGAGGCCTATTTGCCAAAAATGAGCATTTCTGGGCAAATTGTCCCTGAGATCGTAGCCCAGTTATGCTTAGAAAACTCCATACAAACCCTTCTAAATTTTTTTGAGTTTAACCGGCTAACATCTCAGAGACAATTTGCCCCGAAATGCTCATTTTTGGTAAGTAGGCCTCTTGGACATTGTTCTTTCAGAATATCCTGACAAATCCCATAATTTCAGAAATTTCGTTTTTGTGACGTCAGCGCTTTAGTACTCTCTTCTCGCCGTTCTTTACTTTTCTTCGTTCCATATATATTTTCCGCCCGTTTAGACTTTCCCTCGCCCCCTTTATCTCCCTGCCCCTGGGTCTCCGAGAATGATACTTTACTGACAAAGTTTGTTCGCCCACATGGCTGAATATTGACATCGTTTTGTTTTTGCGTTTTAAAAACACTCAAAAAGAAGAACTTGGCCAATATGGATGTATCTTGCCCTCACGCTCAGTTAATAATGTATTGGAAGAAAGAATGTTATATGACAACCTTCACAAGGGTCTTAAGTCTACGACTTGAAATTGTAGTGCGGTATAATATCCTCACTCTTTTAAACATCTTTCCGTTGTTGTTCATTATGTAGTTCTTATATTTAAGGGCCATAAGGCCCGGAACAAACGTCAAATTTCACAGGTGACGAACCTAACCTAAAATGAGCAAAATATATTGTTCTTCGATCGTTTATTAGCATTAGGTGGGGACTTAAGTTTGCCAGAAGTTTGACGTCTGACCTTGGACTAAGAGAGAGCGCAATACATTATTTAGCTTAACACAGGTGTATACATAACAGTCGCAAGAGTTAATCATACGCCTTACGGCACACTCAAAAAGCGCCAAAAAAGAAATATTAATTAGTCATGCAAATAACGTTTCGATATTTGATAATCTTGAAAACAGTTTCGCAGATAAGTATAATACTTTAGTTCTGACATAAGTTGAGTTGAGAGAATTAAGTTGAAAGGATGTAAATTGGAAACTCTTTGAAGATGTTTTCGTCTTCATTCTTTCTGAATGTAGTGAGTGTGCCTAATTTATTCCAATTTAGCCTTTTTCAGTTGCCTTTAAAAATTCTTTTCTCTGCCAACGTTATTGCAATTAAATGTCTATCGACCCTTCCATCGATTTATAAGCATCGTATCTCCCCCACTTTCAGCTTAAATAGTAATTTATCCAAAAACATGATAAGTTTTTTGTTTAGCTGGATCTTAGCACAGTAGATGCTCCCTCAATAAATTATAACTATCATGGGTGTATCGCGAAGTACTCAAGCCTTTCTGAATAATATTGACAAATCAACCGAGGCCTGAAGCAGGGCCACGCTCCTCTCACTGTACTCTGCTTCCAGTTAGAAAGCGTTCTACTACTTCCATGTAATTCATCGTTTATAAAAGAAGACTCTGGTGAATTAATTCTTGGAAAGTTGCAAAACACTTAACAAATTTTTAAACAACATTTCCGGTCAGGGATATGTAATGACGCCTCTCAGGGAAAACAAGCAAGCGTCTTCTTTCCACGCGCAAAGCGCAAAGTACAGTCAAACCCCGCCTTACGGACAACCGCTTAATACGGACACCTCATTATTAAGGACATTTTGCTTTGTCCCTGGGGAAAGAAAGCCCGGCCTTAGACTTTCTCTTAATTCGAACCGCTTAATACGGATACGGACACTTTCTATGGCCCCTTCAGTGTCCGTATTAACGGGGTTTGACTAAAGCCTGCAGAATAGGTGCACTTTTTTCGCGTTTTGGGGGGAACGAACCACGAAGCGGGTGTGCAGTGCGAGACACGTGCCTCTGCGCCTTTCCCCTTCGCTCGCCTTGTATTAAAAACGAAAAAAACAAGGCGTGTTCTGCAGGCTATGCACAAAGAAACAGAACGTAGAGCTCCTACATAATATTCCAAAAACTTTTTCAACTCTGATCATTGCCCTTATTCCTATGTCAGCATCACTGACTGAGAAACTGCCAATTTCCAACAAAAGGTAAAATAATTTTTTTGTATTCTTTAAGAATAAAAAGACCCAGGTACTACATCAATCAATTGAAGTCCTGTATGTTAATGTGACTCATGGTCTGCCTTTCGTATGTTTGCGTGCTTTATGTCTTTTGACTTGGCGCATTGTTCTTCAATATCTATTGTACTTCAACTCCTTATATTACTCAACCTTTACACTTTCATTGTTTTTACAGAATTTGTATTCTGCGGTTGTTGCTTATAATTACATTATCACTTCAAATGATGATGGAACAAGTCTTTGGTCTGAGCCAACTAATATGAAATATCACACGTTTTGTCAACTTCCCATGTTTAGAAACATTAGTCATTCGTTCTGCTTACAAGACTCATTTGCCGGCAACGCTTTTGAAAGCTAAATACGCTTCATAAACTTTTCGGACCTTTAAACTGACTATTTTGAGGGTAGAAGACTCAGAAACTCTTTGTTAGAGAACAATCTTATGCCCAAAATTTACCGATTGCTTTTTCCTTTAAACATGAACTGAACCAAAACGACATTTTCCTTAGTCGAAAAAAAGGCACTCAATTTCCCCATGTTACAAATTATACTGAGTTACAGAAAACTGAGCGCTCATTTTATTCGAATAACTACGAACTTTAAAGGTGGGTTTTGGGGTCGATTTTGATCACAACAAAACCACTATCTGAAAACGTGAATTACTGCTCCTCAAAGAAAAGCAGATCAATCGTTCAACAGTACTCATGAACATAGTACCTTTGCTTGCATTTATTTCTGAGAGCTTACATTCTGCTCTTAACGGCACAGATTAGCGCCGAAACCGTACCTGAATACTGATTTTCAAACACAAATAACCTCTGTTCTTTCGTTGTTTAAATTCGTAATGTTGGCTCTCAAAAGCTACAGTCGGGGGCACCCAACGAGACTGGATAGTTCAAAAACACTTCAACATAGCATTGTTAAACGTATTTTGTATTTAAACGGTAGATATAGGCATATTTTTTATCCCCTAAAAATTTTTCATCTGTTCGGATTTCTTAGCTAAAGTCTAGTCTAGTCTTAATTGTTCGAAAATTTCAGCCAGAAAAAAGGTTCCCGAAAATTCTAGGTGACCTTTTTAGGGTAAAAATCGGTAAAAATGGGCAATTATACCATTTTTTAGATGTTCGAAAATCGCAGGAGAGGCAGGCAAGCAAGAAATGTTACAACAAATGTTTCGAAAACTCTAGATCTCAAATCGTCTTCCGAACAGATATTTTCCGAAAATTGACATTGAATGCCTCTGTACAGTTACATCGTGTAACATGCAGTAATTTTGTGCTTCAATCCACAATGTTATGGCCAAAACAGTTCTTGCTTGATTGCAACCGTTTCTTTGAAATTTCTAGCGTAGATATATGACCATAATCCTACCTCAAATTTGGCGTGCAACTTGTCCTCACATTTGCCATGCTCGTTATTTTGTTGCTACTTGGGCAGCTGCTTGGGGTTTTTAGTCTCTGTTGACAACAACATTGGTGCGTTGGATCATGAGGCAAAATTAAAAGCAGCACCTGATGAAGACGTCATATATTCGTCCATTCGTCATAGATTGTTTATTGCAATGTGATATCGCACACGAACGTGTTTCACTGATCTGAATAACAAAAGAGAATTATTAAGTTAAAAAGACTGACCCGATTTGGGGCGATTTCGATATATCAAAATTCATAATTGGCAACGCGACTTAAGAGAATGAATAACACAAACTAATATCCGTTAATTCCCAAAAAGTGCACAGCCTCTTGCTGAATTTCCGAAAATCGTTTACCGCAAATTTCAATTTCGGTCAAATTTGTTAACGGAATTCATTTTCGCTTGAATGACTAGCTTGTGAAACTGGATTTTTCTGATTTTTGGATTTTCAGGGATAATTTACCCATGAAATTTCCTCGTCATTCGCTCTCATTTTGAAATTTCCGTAAATTTTAGTCGACTCCCATTTCTAATCTAACCTGCCGATATATAACTTACTAATAGAAGTTCTGAGGTGTAAAGGGAATCTACCCAAGCCCGGACCACACCCGAAACTTAATAATAGTTGAAATAAAGAAGGCAGATAAAAACCCTTACCGGCTTAATCAGTAAAATATTGAAGATTCGTTCCCGTTTTCTTCTTTAATTATTATTAAATTAATTATTATTATATTATAAGTAATATTATTACTTATATTGAGGTATTTGGTAGCCTGCATAGGCTAGTTATTTGGGGGAATCTATCCAGGTCACGTTTTAGTGGAGACCAGTGACGTACATGACTTCAGGGATCTAATGAGTAATCACATAACGAGCTCCTAGCTACATTACTGTCAGGGATGGCTGCCCGCGTCAACGTACAGACCAAATTCGCAACAAGCAATTACGATTAAGCCGTTGATTAAACACGGAATAGAGTTAGGCTACGTTTACACGGACCCAGATATTTTTGAAACCGCCTACTAAAGTAGTTTTACACGAATCGGCCTTCGGTCCACACGAAACCAGTGAATCCAGTCACCGAAACCGCATTGTTTTGAAACCGCCCTTCAGAGCGGTTTAAGCCCGGCTCTCACGAATCCAGATAAATAAAATGAGGTTTCAAAAATGCCCTGATTTGTGAGGACATGGCCTAAATCCACTTTGGAGCCGGTGTTAAACAAATGAAAGTTGCAAGAAGGTGAAACCGACACTCGTATGATTATAGACCCGAATTGGACTCCACACTGAATAGATGTCCACATGGATCTACCCTGGATGCCAGAGACTTTTCTAGCGCGGTTTCCGGTTTCTGTCAAGTCTTTATAGTGGCCCGCGTGAAAAGTTTTTCCGGCGGCTTCGGCCTACGGCCAAAGATGTGTCGGCCTTCGGCCAACACCGAAAATTCCCACCGCACGCGAGAAAAACCTCTGGTACCCAGGGTAACACGGATCCGGATATTTTTGAAACCGCGCACTTTTTCACACGAATCGGCCTTCCGTCCACACGAAACCAGTGAATCCGCTCACCGAAACCGCTCTCCAAAGCGCTTTAAGGCGGCCAGTCTACGCGAATCCGATAAAAAATAAGCGGGTTCAAAATTGTCCGAATTCGTGCGGGCATGCCCTTAGTCTCGATCGATCCACACACAAAGGCGCTGACAAAACTTTGCACCTTTCGAATTTTCAACGCATGGATGAAAGGGAAAATACACGTGTCCATATTGTTAGTGTGCTAAAGCAGGAGCCCATCCGTAATGGGGCTCCGGGCTAAAGAGATATTGCACGGCAGGATAGAGGAGGAGATCATCGCAGTTAAAGACGCTTTGAAAACAGGAAGACCTGAAGTGGAGGTTCTATTACGTCTACTTCAATTAAATAGGGACCTTAAGATCCGAGGACGGCGATGGCAGTGAAAACGTCGCTGAAAAAGTGAGTTTGCGTTCTTTCAATCTTCATCGCGATTACTCCAAAAACACTAACTTCGTCAAATGTAGGCGAACCCTCCCAAAGGCGAGTTCCCAACAACCATAACCAAGTTCAGAAAGAGAGAGGAAATCTCGTCGTCGCTTGTGTACTTCCTCTGTACATCGTGAAATTAGGCATTTTCACGTCGTAGTCGTGCAGTGACGACAAAGAAATGTACAAAAAAGCGTGATGCACGCGCAAAATTGTTTTACTAATCTAAACCTATTGCTTTTGTGGCGTTCCCGTAGCCGTCGTCGGATCTTAAGGTAATATATCAGGGAAGGATGACGGAGATAGAGGTAGCTTAAATGACGTCATTCTGGGGCGGTGGTTCGGGTCGAACTCCCTAAACTGAAACTGCGGCCTTGTTAGTACTACAGTGGATGCGCCCGTGAGCGGACACTCTCGGGACGCAAAAAAGGTGCCCGTAACTGGAGCCGGTCGGGAATGTGAAACTACAGAGTTTGTATGGGAGTTGAGAAAAACGGGGTTTTGTGAAGGTGGCCGTATGTAGAGCTGTCTTAGACTGCGAGCAGTCTCTTATTTTTCTTTGCAAAGTTACTGTACGCGAAACCTAAGCACGCGAGTGGCGAATTAAGCCGCGAGCCGCGAGAAATGAGGGCGTAATTGTAATAACAACGTCGTGGTTTGCAATCGCGTTGGGTAAGATAAGAACTAGACGGATTTTAAGAAAAAGGCGGACTGCAAGCAGTCTAGAGCTGTCTACTTACGAGAGGAGAGCTGTAATTAGAGACCCGCGAATAAAAGTCCTCGTGAAATTTAATGCCCATATAGAAAATTCAAATCACATAAAAAATAAGGATTAAAAGGTAGTAAAAAAACAGAATATGTATAGATAAATACACAAACGCAAAGCCTATCCACGTTGTAATAAACTTAAAAGTTAATTTTCAAATGACAATTACTTTTGAAGTTTATTTCCAAATAATGCATTTTGCTTGTTCCAGTTTACTTATCTAGACAAGTTAGAAAACCAGGTTGAGAATGCTTGAATCGCGAAATTTCATGCCTTTTTTTTCATATTTCGGCTATTGAAGTTGCGAACATAAAACCCCGCGAAATACTGTCTCGCCAGATTAAGCAGCAATAAGGTATGCCTAAAAGCTACCGTTATGACAAAAGCCAAGCAAAAAATACAAAAGACACAAACATTCGCTTGAGTGTCAGCAGTTAAAGTACTGATTAATGCCAGAAACCGCATTTTCAAGGACAAAGATTTCAAAATCTACTGGTAAGCGTCCCCTCCCCACGACGGTTGTCAGGCAAGCTACCACATGGATCTGTTAGGGTCAGTCTGTGGACTGGAAGGTGGTCATCTAAGAAGGAGACAACAACTCCCTTCCCCCTCCCGGTTAACGCCGGTTAGCGCTAACCCGGGGTTAAATTTTAACCCGGGATTCTTTATTTTTTTATCAAAAGCACTCTCTCCGATAATTTTCTCTATTCTTTTTTAAACTAAACTCTCATATCTGAGTTCAAATTTCGCACTAACCCCGGGTTATCTTAACCCAGCTTCGAACATGATTGCAACACTGTCATTATTTCTGTTAATTATGTACAGCCTTTTAAATTTTTTCCAGTTCATGAACATACTACCTGGTAAAATTAAGGTTCTTGGCCCCCTGGAAATTCCTGTATACTGCATGTAGTTTCTGTTTTTGCTTTCTGAAAGTTTTGCTCTGCATGAGACCCCTCCTTGATCGCCTGCAGTAACCCTCTATGGGGTGGGTACGAGCATTTAAATTTCCAAACTAATCTAATATTAATAGAGAGATTACAGATCATGTTTACACCAAACAGCAAATGTGAATTTGTACCACATGACCAACTTTTGTTTACTTTTTGTTACTTCCACTAAAAAATAAGTAGTTTTTTCACACCAGTTTTATCCATAAGAATACTTCTGGACAGTTTTATCTGCTTATTTTCTATTCTAAGAAATTCTCAACTTCAATCTGACATTCGCTTTTTGCCGTAAATGTGACTCTTAATCTCTCTAACTGAAAGGTTCATGAGTTCACTTATAATTTAACCACTGTATAGTATATGTACTAATAAATAGATGTGGGTTTATCAACCAAAAGTCTCTTGTTAACATCAACCCTCTAATTAAGTCCAAAGGTGATCAACCTTAATTTTCTCCAAACATTACCAATGCATTATAATAAAGAGAAAAGGTTAAGAGAATTACTAAAATTTACAACAAATGGAAAATGCCTTGATCACTATCAAATTCGCTCAACTAATTCGAGGACATGTATGGAGATCAGTCTGGAGAATTTGTATGTGGACATAATATGGCTAAAAGGCTGAATCAAACTCAGAAAAATGTTGGTAATTTGTAGGCAATTTCTGTCCACATAACTGGAGTGTAAACAAACAAAATCTTAATCTTTACGTGTACAGAACTGTATAGTACTTACATATTGGTCCTGAGATAAAGTGAAGCAAGTACAACGTACAGAAAAACAACTCATTGCCTACACCGATAATAAAAAGTACCATCTAGACACAAAATCAATAAAAAATCAGTGTCTAACCCTGAATGACTTCTTGTAGACTATGATTGATACCTCCTTTCAAATATTTGAAAGGCCATTCCTCACGAACACATAATATCATAATATCCTATTTAATCTTTTTAAAAGCCCTAAGAACGATCAGTATCAAATTCCTCCTTGTCATAACAACGCTTTATTACGTTTTATAAAATAGAAGGTATCAAACCCGGTCCCTTGGCCCTGAAGATTACGCAGCGCATACGAGAACAAAAGAAATGACCTTACTCCGATTTCCTTTGCGTCATCCCCACAATCTAAATGCTTGGAAGAGGCTAGCAAGAGGACGAGTATCCCCATCATTTTCATTAGGGTGTCCTCGCCGGGGAAGTGACACAAATTGCAGGAGGGATTTGATTTTCAGCTGATGAACATACCCCATAGACTAGAAGTAGTCCCCATTTTAGACCTAGCGAAACGCGAGCACGTGTGAAAGTCACCACATGTGCAAAAACGAGATGCGGCGGGGAGAGAGAAAAATGCAGCCTCGTTCCCAGTGGTCCTCGGCCATTTCGGATGTGACATCACCTGTCAAGCTTGGTGGGAAAATTCACACATCGCACTCGGTTCCAAGCCTCCTTTGGTAACGCAGATAGCGCGAACTGGCCTAGGTACGAGGCTGAGAAAAATGCTCATTTTTCTCTCTCACCAACGCATCTCGCCTTTCTCACATGGCGTGATTTTCACATGCGCTCTACCATCCCTGAGGAAAAATAGGGACTACTTGTAGTCTACATGCCTATACCCCGGCCTTCTCCCTTAATAAATCTGTGAAATTCTAGGAACTTGTGGAGGCCAGTCCTTGTCACTGAAAACCCGTGCAGGAAATAAATTATACAATGAAAACAAGGAACTCTATTAAACCTCTACATGTTTATTGATTCATAGCAAACAGTTTTCCTTGCAAATGCATGAATAAATGACTATCTGTTTCTGCTGTTTCTGGTACACAGGATATTGTAAACCTAGAACAGGTATACCTTCACAATTTGTCCCACCAGGAGAAAAATATCTTGTGAAATGCACTGGCAAGAAGCAACGAAAGATACACAGATTTAGGGAGGGGCTAGGGGGCTGTGTTGTTCCCCTTATAACACAATTTTCTTTTTTAGGCTCTTTAAAATAACGATGAAATTGAGCAAAGTTGTTTTCTTTTGTAACATGTCTACATTCACACACCAAAAATGTGCCAGCAGATGGCCACAAATAATAATAATATAATATTAATAATAATAATAAGATACTTAAATAAAATAATATAATAATTAAAATAATCAATTTTATTAATTAATAATAATTATTATTAATTTATGCTTACTAAAGTATTTACCTCATATGGGATTACAGGATTGAAGGACCCTGTTGGGGATCCTCCTACATTAATTCCACAGTCAGTATCTTGAAGGCTGGGTTAATCACAAAAGTTAGCTTTCACATTTCCAGCAAGAGCTTTTAAATAAAACTGATGTCAGTCTGTACATGTTCATTGTAGCAGCATTTCATTTGATTCCCCAGCCTCCATTGCTAGTCATTTGTTCACACGTTCTCGTTCACTCTCATCCAAGCGGGCTGTATTGATGCATGCCACAATCAGTTGAATTATGCTGATTACTTGCTTGAGAAAACAGATGGGGAGAGTCAGCCATGCTAAGGCAGCCCATATGCCAAACTTGACACCTCCAATAGACACTGAAAAAAAGGCCACATTTTCAGTCATCCTGCTGCAATGACTTCCTCTCTCAGGGCTGGAAGGGTCACTTATTTCAAAGCAATAATATTACGGGAAAATAAATTATAATAATAAATTCAGGGCTCCACAGTATTCTCGTTCTAGAAAATATTCAAACCCCTGCACGAAGAAGTTTTTGGAATAACTCTGAACAACCCCCTCCTCACTGCCACCACCCCCCCCCCCCACCCCCCAAAAAAAACACCACTGGAAATTCCAGTATGGCTTTGGAATTTTGCCCTGAAAGACCCCCTCCCCCCTCAAAATGGTCATTTGACCCTCTGAAGGATGAGTATGGTTATTTTCTAGTGACAACACAACCAGTCTAGGGAACACAAGTGTTGGGTGTTTTAAGCAATGTTGTTTACATAAGTGAACTGGAAACAAACAAATTATTATAGTAGTACTTACAAATTGGTCCTGAGGTAAAATGAAGCAAGTACAACATACAGAAAAACAACTCATTTCCTGCACACATAATAAAAAGTACCACCTAGACAAAAAAAAAATGGTTCAAATCAAGAAACTATTAACCAGTGTTAAAATGTTGGCCAATCACAGATCACATTCAAAACAAAAGAGTCTGACTTTTGTCAATCAACAATAAGAGCATTTGCTTAAATATTAAAGCATCAGTTGAGTTTGTCGCACTGTAAGTTGCTAAGACAAAGGCAAAGAATTGGTTAATCTGTGCTCAACAACAGTTTGCATTACCCTTGAGTGGTAGTAAATCCTAAGAAAAAAGTTGCCTGACAGATCAATTTTCTTGTGGCTTGCTCCACCTTTCAGTAGAGAACTAAAGAAAAAGAAAAAAAGAAAATCATTAACACTTTTCTGCATCAATGGCTTAAATCATCTTTTTAAAAGAAAATGTTGTTGACAGTACAATGTGAATGATGAATAACCATAATAATTCTCATGAATCCCAAAAAATGAAAAATAATACCCCCACTCTGCCCTGCCTTATCGTGGTATTAATTTTGCCATCCAGAGATAATAAGTAAGTTTTCAATTCAACCAATCAAATAAATTTATTCTTCTCATCCAAACATCCTTTACATTCACATTATGAATGTGTACAAATACATGGTCCACTGGAAAGGTCTTTACACTATAATACGATAATCTCTCTATAAATAAGCCCTAAACCAGTCTTAAGAATCATACAGATTGGCGTTTCTTATACTGATCATGTTAGCAATGAGGAAGTCTATGATAGAACGGAAACAGTCCCCCTTTCCCAATCAGTTATTTAAAGCCCAACAGATCAGAAATCCTGGGCCATTGTCTTCCACGGGGACCCTATTTCTAAATACAATCTGTACCACCCGACACATGGTAAAGCCAGACCTGGTGGATGGAAAATTCTATTCCACGAATATGCTGCAAAGCTAATCAATCCAGAAAATCCTCCCCTTTCTCACAAAATTCATACTTTGGCACAGGACTGGAAAGCTTGGAAGCACATGAAGGTCAACTGTTGGCACCACTGGAAACCCCGTGAATGCCTCAGCCTAGCAGAGAGAGGGAAAGGGGGAGGGGACTTATTACAGAGGTAAAGGTACTTACCTTTGCACATGGATCCAGTGACTAGCAATATCTAGGCAGATTAGCATTTGAAAAATGAAAATGTACTTTGGATAAAAAAGGCCCAGTATTACAAGCAATGCTGTGGTAACACATCTGAAATTTGAAATTATTGAGTTAAATTTATGCAATTGGTAATGTTACAAAAGCAAAACATCTGAATCTGTTCCTGCTATTTAAATTTAAGACAAAAATGTACAACTGTAGATGTTGCCTCAACATGAAACAAGGTCAACAGTTATAAATCAGTAACAGTTTTTTTTACACAGATGGAGAGATTGGGAGCTAACAATGCATATGCCCTCTGCTAAATCTGCCCAAAAATCTTTATCCAGAGTACTCGCGCAATACTAGTGTTTGAATAAGAAAAGGTATGTGACTGTATATATTAGCTGGGTGCAAAGAAAGTCAGTTTTACAGCTTGCCCTTTAGGCAATCAATCTGTAGCATGTACTAGTCTGAAAGTCATTTTGACTAGCTGGAAAAAACAAATTGAGAAGCAGGATAATCATACTTGCTTCATTGTGGTAAGCCACAATTCAACAAAAGCTTAAAGGAGCCTTCAAAGTCTTATTTAAATTGGTATTTTTCATTGTTTTTACCCAAAGATTTACTGATTAATTAAGGAGGCTACAATACTAACTTAATGGTATAAACTTAAGACCCCATGCCAATAACCCATACGCCACCCCCATAACCCACCTCCCCCCCCCACATTTCCCCACCATATTAGGGAAAAAACCTTTGTTATTGTGCCAGTACCATAATTGACCTAATAAAAAATAATGCCCCCTTCCCCGCCAGCTGTTCAACTGTTTGTGTAATACAATAATATTGCACTAGACAGCCCTCTCTACTAAACGCCCCCTGTCGAATAGGTGCCCCCCAATGAGAATTACTCCAAAATATCAGGAAATAGCAAAAAGGAACATTAAAGTCATTTAATTGATTCAGTTTCTTGTTTGATTAACATGGTTTTGCATAATCTTCATCTTGTTTAACATCAAGTTCAAAGAAATGATAGACTCTAACAATGGCAACACAATAACCGTGAGCAAGGATATAATTTCTGATATCGATGCTGGGATTTAAAAAAAGCGATAGGGATCTCTAGACAGCCTAGATGTATCAAGATGGAGTAGCTATTCCCCCTATTTTTGAACTGTCTTGATATTTTTTGTTGAGCTTTTTACAGTTCTCTGAGAATAAACATCTCTCTCTTTTAAAATCTCCCATCTATTAAACACCTCAGCTTGGACCCTTAAATTAAATAGATACCCCGAGTGTTTATGAGGTCGTTTACGGTAATCCATGAGTCAATTACCTGTCTGTTAGCATATCCAGCATTGCACCAAACTTTGTACCTGTAAATAAGTATTATATCATAGCTTTTCATAAATAATACCTTGAATAATTGTGGACAAGATAGTACCATATAAGGGAGTGTGTGGAATGTGAGGCCTCAAGTGACTCCTATATATTTATATTCCAATTCTCATTTTGATTCGCAAACACTTGCAAGGCAAATATAGCATGAGAATCTAGCAGTTTATCAGAAGGGTTGTCATGACTTCCTTCCGCGCTCCCCTGATCCCTTGCGGCTCCTTCCATTTGACCAGGCACCTTCCCCACACCCTATTGGTTTAACTCCACTGTAATACTGTTAAACCTCTTGAGCACACACTTACGCTAACACCAACTGCGAAAGAAAACACTAGAGACTCACTTTGATTAAAGTATCGTGCTGCATGTCCGTCGAATGCATCAAGTAAACCACTGAGTAGGTACATAATTGTAGCGACGATATAGTCGGTTGGCATAAAATAAAACGACAGGATAGCCAATACGATTCTTGCATAACCTACAAGAAACGAATTGTTCATTTAGCTTAGGATCTGTACATCTGTGTGGATCGAACCACTGATCGATCATTGTTGCTTTGAAATCTGCTCCGAACAGCTGTCATTTTGGAAAACCGTGATAACAATCAACTCATCTTACCTAAAAGAACCACAAATACTTACCAATTAAGTTAGGGATAAAGAGAAAGACGTTCTCCTTCATTTTGCCAGACAAATTCACCAAATTAGAGCGAAAAGAAACAGCTACAGCAAACCACTGTTGATGGTCTTGGCAGTAGGATCAGAGTGAGGGGACTGGGCTGGGGTAGACTAGGAAAGGGGTGTGTCAACCACAGGCATACCATTTCCGCCTTCATGGCTCGGGGTACACACAAAGTTTAAATTCTAGACTGGCTTCTAGACTAGGAATATGTTGTAGTTAATTTTTTATCTCGGGTAATTTTTGTCTTTCTTTTGATTTTGGGTATGTTGATTTATGCTAATAACGTTGAAACAAAAGAAAAATACAAAAAATTAACTAAAACGACCAAATAATGTGCCCACCCCCCTCCCCCGTCCCCTAAGAGGAAACGTTAGTTGACTTTGAACTATTTCGTCCAACGTTTAACTTATGCAACTGGCGCCCCCAATGAGAATTACTCCAAAACATCAGGAATTTGCAAAAAGGAACATTAAAGTCATTCAATTCATTCAGTTTCTTGTTTGATTAACATGGTTTTGTATAATCTTCATCTTGTTCAACATCAAGTTCAAAGAAATGATAGAACGACGGCAACACAATAACCGTGAGCGAGGATATAATTTCTGACATTTCTGGTTAAGGGTCTTCTCCAAGCAACCAACTCAGTTATTTCATGCATGTTAGTCTAGCCTCCCATGCAGAAGTTGTCAGAGTTAAAGCTGTGCCACGAGTTCTTCCATAGCAAGGAAGGCGGGACGAAAGCAAGAAATTTATTAAAATACGCGTGGTAACACTAGGCCCCTTTTGAGTTGGACTTTCAAACGTTAACTCTTGGTGATGCTGTGCCGTTACCTCGGACTTACTGCCTTGGACTGAGTGTCCTTCTCGCATATTCCCTCAATCCCATAATCCCGAAGTTTATTTTCAACATTCCGCATCCTGTGCATACTTTCGTTCCCGCATTTTGCCCCCAGTTTCCTTTGAAATCCCGAATCCTGGTCTTCAGATGAGGCAAATCCCGTATCCCGAACAACCTATTGGGGACCCTAAAAAAGCGTGCGCGCAAGCTTTTTTGACCCGAGCGCGAGTCCCTTCTACTTCACATTTGACGAGGAGAAGAGCGCAAGCGATTGACGAGTTACACGAGGATCTTGTCTATTTTAACAATTTTATTCTTTTTATAGGATATTAAAGGATATAATCAACAGCAAAAAGTTTACCGATAACTCGCATCAAGGTTAAATTGCAAACCATGAAATAAGATGATGACTATCGCACAGGCTGTCGAAACGTCAGTCAACAACAACAATCCTATTCACGACTACGTTCATCGGGACGATCAAACTCAAGCTATTTTGGAACTATAATTTATGTTTGTAAAAACAAACAATGAAATAAATATAATAATATATTTATATGAGGTAAAGTTGCTATAACTTAAAAAAAGCTATTAAATAGCTTTTGACTAGATATAACATAAGAAATACCAGGGAATATGCAAAATGAAAAGTTTTGGCCAATATAATCTATTTAGGAATATCTCCTTAGTTGATATATCCTTTCCTAGTGGAGCTATAAAACAATTTGGCCGGCAAGCAAACCTTCTATTTCGAGTAGCGAGCGAGCTTCGAGCTTTTCCTGCCTCTCCCTCTTGCCTCTCTATTAGTGTGCCACTCCCATGTGACTTCTCGCGTTATCCCCCAAATGGAAAGCTTGCTCGCATCACACATTTGTCATATATACAACTAGCATAGTTTTTGTAGAGCAACAAAGGGACCATCACCAAGTTTTGACACCTATATTACATATGTATATGTACAACTACAGTTTCTGAAGTAATTTTACAATTGCTTGCTTTACCCAGCTCTTTTGATTTGCTTAAAATTCTCTTTAACATCAAGAGGTAAAACCAAAACCATCGACGAATGGCTCGCTTAATCTGATGGGTTCAATTGATTATCTACATACACGCGTTGTGATTGAGGGTGGCTACATTGACACGACCATTTTTCGGCCCTATAAAAATAGACTGTTTACAACACTCGGTTTTCTCTTATTCTTATTTGATGAACGCGCGAACTGGACACGTGTGTGTTGGCCCAGCGCACGTGTCAATGCAATAACGCTACTTCCAGGTTACGTTAAGAAAACAGAGATGCCGTGAATAGTCTGTTAAACTAAAATCGTTCTCGAAGATTTTTTTATACTCTCAAGAAAATATACACAAACAAATAGTTACTTAATGTAGATTCTAATAAGACACGCGCAGTGGCGATTAAGTTCTTTAACTAAGTCAAGCCTCCTGCTCATGCAGACCCTAATATTAGAGTCAGGGGGTGGGGTCTAAAAAAATCATTTTTTCTTGGCCGGGTCCCCTGGGACCCCTCCCCTGGATCTCCCACTGATGCAGTTCAGAGTGTGCTTGTTGTTCCAGTAGCCTGCAGATCACTGGCTTCCTGTTGTTTCACAGTAACAAGCTCATTCTTTTCTATTGGTTCCGTTGATTCCTCCGGTTTGACTCGGCAAAGACCACAGCGCCTAAACAGACGAGTGACGTTAAGCTGTCCAAAATCATTCTTTGGACCAATCATTGTACAGATTGATAAGAAAATGAAGGTGGAATAAAGCCAGCTGAACACCATGACCAACATCAGGAACTGACCAAGCTGGAAGTACGCAAGCACCTTCGCTGGCATCATCATCAATCCTGATAAAGTAAAGAAAAACATCCTTTAATAAAAAAGGGAGAATTGAGCTAACGAGCGAGAGCTTATGAAGAGCGCGAAAGGGAAGGAGAAGGGAGGGAACCTTTCTAGCACGCCTTATTAGGGAGTTTAAACAACGAGAACGGCGTCGACATTGAGGACGAAAAGAAAGCAATAGGGTTAGATTGGCAAAACAACAACTTTGCACGTGCATCACGCTTTTTTGTACATTTCTTTGCCGTCGTTGCACGACTACAACGAGAAACTGCCTAACTTCACGTTTTGTGGAGGAAGTGAACATAACACAACGCGGGACGCTCTTTCTTCGCCAACATCTGATCAATAGAACGAGATGGAATACGCAAGATAAAGTTTAAAGCAGCGCGAACACACACTTTTTGACTGATGTCAGGGGCACCCAACGAGAATATAGTTCAAAACCACTTAAACATAACATTGTTGAACGTATTCTAGTATTTAAAAGGTAGATATAGGCATATTTTTATCCCCTAAAAATCTTTCATCTATTCGGATTTCCTAGCTGAAAGTCTAGTGATCCGAAAATTATAGGGATCAAAGCTTACCTTTTCGAAAATTCCAGCCAGAAAAAAGGCTCCCTAAAATTCTAGGTGACTTTTTTAGGGTAAAAATCCGTTAAAAATGGGCAATTATACCATTTTTTAGATGTTCGAAAATCCTAGGAGAGGCATGCAAGCGAGAAATTTTACAACAAATGTTCCGAAAATTCTAGATCTCAAATCGTCTTCCGAACAGATATTTTCCGAAAATTGACGTTGGGTGATGATGATGTTCTCGTAGCCGTCGCCGTCGTTATTGCTTAAGCTCCCTGATTTCCCCTTTTTCCTTTCACACTTAAAACGCCTGCCAAGCAGGCTAGTATATGTGTTAGCTGTTTATAGTACGTGAATACAGTCGATTGGTCAGGATCTCTGATTGTTGGTGTGGCCATATTATACTCTCCCGGTTATTTACTGGAAATACGTTCATCGCACAACATCGTATACTCTTCCAGTTATTTATTATTCAACAGTTATTGCGAGCTTCGTCTCGCTATTGACTTTCTTATCGATAACATCTACGTTCGTTTTGGAAGCTCGGTTTTTCGGGAGGTTATTGGCATACCAATGGGCACCAACAGTGCACCTTTATTGGCTGATCTCTTCCTTCATACCTTTCAGTACGATTTTATGGTCAAAACAATGAAACAAGACATTACAGAAGCCATCAAGTTCAGCAACACCTTTCGATATATCGACGACTTATTCAGTATTGACAATGTGAACTTTGGAAATTGCATCAGCGCAATTTACCCGTCGGAATTGGAACTTAAGGAGACATCCACATCATCTACTGAAGTGTGTTATCTCAACACAAATATCAAAACGCAAAAAAAAGTCTCTATCGCGAAATTTTCCAAACGGCGGGAAGCGATGAGAGATGGCTGTATTAGCAGGCTAATCGCGTTGGTCAGAACGCATCGTAATCTTGGTGTTCCTGTGGTACAAAGCCACAAATTTTCGAGATATCACGGGCGACTGCCGATTAGTCGCCCCAACTGATTTTATCAGGGGCATCTTGGCCGGGAACTGGACTCCTTTCGACTCGATTTCGTTTCGGCAAGTGACGAACGACGATCCGTAATCAATGATTACCTCTAGTTTTAGTTTATGTACTAACCAGAGAAAACAATAACAGAAAGTCTCACCTGTGAGAAATGTTGTAAGTGCTGCCATAGTAATCGCTGATCCAATGTGAACCAGGGAATAACGAACCCTGCTTTCTCTTTGTTTTTTGTCTGGTGCCAGTCTGTAAGCCACACCATAATGCATAGTAAAGTCAATCGACAGTCCAACAGCTACTGACATCACTATGGACTCCAATATATTCAACTGCCAGCCTGCCAATACTAGAGATCCAATGGTGATCGATATGATTCCAATGATGGTGATGATGGCGTAGATGCTGATGAAGATGTTGAGTGTTGTGAGCAGCATGACGAAGAATGACACCGCCACAGATATGCCCAGGGATGAATAGGTACCCTGGGAGAGGCCAATCTGTAGGCCATAAAAATTGAACAACCAACTTCCTACCCAGCCACTTTGCAAGCCGGGGGGAGCCTCAGACAATTCATCTTTCAACCAAGAAGTAACTTGTTTATATAATGCATTTACAACTGAAAAAGCATTTGTGAATGGTTGATTGGTAAAAATAACAAGCCTAAATCCCTTCACATCATTTGTCTTAGAATCAAATAGAAGTCCAGTTTCATGTCCTGACTTGGCATATTCCAGAAGACAACGCTTAGTTACATCACGTGGGTAAGGAAATGAATGGCTGCTGCAACTTGGAACAGAGCCACTTTCAAATAATGTTTTTAGTGCCTTTATTGGGCATCCCCGATTTTCAGCAAATGCACGGAAAAATGACTGGTTTTCAGCCGATTCACACAGAGAAAGAAGAAATTCCTGGCCTTTGGGGGTAAAAAGATCATCCAAATTCGATTCAAATTCGAGCGTTCCTTTGTCCTCCGGGTTGAAGTAATTGCCATTATCTGCAGGTTTGATTCCCCAGATTAGCTCTATGCTTGAGCTTCCACTCTGCTCAAACCTGAAGAAACTCTTGTACTTTAAACTGTACTGTTCAAGTGAATGGGAAGAGGCAAACACTTGGAAGTCCTTACTTTCAGGTAACTGAAGGCCCGGTTTTACAAAGTTAACACACAAAAACCCAGCGGTCAAGCCCACAAGCAGTACTACCCAAACCCAGTGAAATTTGATAACTACATATGGCAACCAACGACCAAACAGATTGGAACTGAACTTTTGGATACGATCCGCAGCTGATGATACAAGGGAGCAGGGAAAGTCAATAACCTGCAGAATACAGAAAGATGACTGCTTTTGATTATCAGGCTTGAATGTTCCTTCCCTTAAGGCATCGGTCGACATGTCCTGTGGCATTGGTGCAGTTATATCCTCTTCTGATTTGCCTGATTTTAGAGTGTGAAGTCCATGGCCTTCATTGTACTTCATCACCCATTTCTCATGCAAGGCAACTACTGCAGGGAAGTAAGTGATCATCAAGAGGTAATTGGTCAAGATGGACGTACCTGCGAATATTCCAAAACACTTTATGGCTGTTATGCTGGAAGAGATCCCAGCAAAAAATGCTGATGCTGTTGTCAAACTTGTAACCAGCATGGAGAGGGCAGAATAACGCAATGTCTTAATTGTCAACTGCATGATGTTTGCATTGGGGTTAGCAGCTCTTGTTTGTCTCCATATGTCATAGTAAACAAATGCATCGTCTGCTCCAATACCAACCAAAAATACCAAAGTCAGAACATTGAGAAAAGGGAAAAAATCCATGCCAAAAACAATATTATAGAGAAAGTATGACAGACCACAAGCATAAATTACGCAAAAGAGGGCACAAAAAGTGAGAATAAAAGAGCCCAAGAAAAACCACATGATCGCAAACACAAGGATCATAGCCAAAGCAGGAAATATGACTTCAGCAATTAGCTCTTTTCCAAATTTGTCATATTTGAAATTACCAAACCTGAAGGCTGCTAATTTTACACCACCTTTTTCAGGGGTATTATCCTTTAACTTTCTATATGTTTCTTCATAAATTGCATTTTCCCAAAATATTGGTGGAATAGATACAGTATATTTGAGAAAAGCATTGTTCGATGTCACAATAAACTCGTTGTCTACAAGATACTGAAAAATGTTGTACACTGCAGAGTGTTTGATGCATTTGGCAGGCACAGACGGACAGTTAGAGCTCACAGTTTCATTTTCAGACAAATCTGGGTATTTGCACTTAGCAGTCAGAGTTTGCTTTACAAAATAAGATGAACAGTCCTGTAACAACATCTTGACATTTTGCACATCATTCTCAATAATATCTTGACACGAGCTTCGGTTATTGAGCAATGCAACATAATTTCCAAGAGATGAGCTTGAGTAACATCCAGTACTGTCCCGTTGGCAATATGATGAAAAGGATGGGTTACTTCGCACAATGTCAGTATCCATGGAACAGATGGCCTTAAGTTTGTCTGCCTCAAATAAGTTTTTGTCTGGGTCAACAGCCTTGAAAACCAAACTCATGGATCTGGCATAATCCCTGTTGAAGTATTCCCTCAAAGGAGGTTGAAGTGAACTTTGCAGGGAGCGCCGTTTGCGCCTGACTGTATCTACAGTGTCATGCATGATGGTTCCCCCACCTGAGTGTGTATTACTGGGTACTGAAAGAAGTGTCCCAAGATTAGAAAATGTCACAATCTCATTACTGAGTGGTGTTCCTCTGGGCTCAAATCCCTGGAAAAAAGAGAACAGTTACTTTTGCAATGTAATTAAAAACAAAGATGAAGCCATGTGACAGAACTCCTGGACATGGGAGTGTTCATTTGAATTACTTCCCATAAATTCTTTAATTTCATACTTTGCAGCATACAGTCAGCACTCTCTTAATGGACACCTCTACAGAACGGACAACTAGAGTTGATACCTTCAGTCTTTCTTTACTCCTTTCATTTGACTCTCTCTAAGGGCGCTTTCCATTTGTCAGAACTGACCGGCCAGACCGTTCCCGTCTTAATGAGAATTTCACTTTTAATCAAAACTATTCAGCCCAATCAGTCAAGTCCCAAAAAGTATGCACAAGAGAAAACGATGATTTCATTTGCTAACTGTCCGGCCGGTCAGTTCTGACAAATGGAAAGTGCTAAGACAGACAATAATATTAGGGTCAGTTCCAAGCATGCACTTAGTCAACTCTCTCATAATGGACACCTCTATAAGACATACACAGGGTTTGCAAATTTTATTGATGAGTGGAGTCAGCGTGACTTCTGCTTTACAAATTTTGGAGTCATTTTGGAATATTTGGAGTCAAGTATCACAACGAAAAAAGCCATTTTCAGACTTTCCAGCACGTGGCCCTGGCATGTATACACCATCGTGAGGGATACACCAAGTAGCTGTGGTGGTCCGCTGACCTGGAAAGCTCAAATCCATGATGTCGGTCATCGAGTAAACTTCGATCGTAATTTACCCTCTTCCTGTTTTGTCGTGCAGTATAATTCTTTAATTTTGATTATTTAATTAAGGTTTACAACGTTTACAATTAACAGAAATTGTATTTGTTGGGAAAAAGGTAAGGACAAAACTGTGTTTGTAACTGAAAATTTCTGGAGTCGAAGTGGCTCCCTGTTTGTTACCGAAAATTTCTGGAGTCAAAGTGACTCCTTCCATAACCTCAGTGGAGTCATCTGAACAATTTTGGCGTAAAATCACCAAATTTGACGTATTTGCGAACCCTGCATAAATCTCTATACGGACACCTAGAGTTGGTCCCTGCTTTAATTGAGTCCCTTTTTTTGACTCTCTCCAAGACAGACACTTAAGGCTAGTCCCTAGCATACACCCAGTCAACGCTCTCATGATGCCAGACACCTCTAAAAGACATACATGTCTATAAAACAGACATCTAGAAACGGTCCCCGCCTTAATTTACTCCCTTTATTTGACTCTCTATAAGACGGACATCTTTCTAGGGCTGATTCTAACAGTGTGTGTATTAGAGAGAGTTTTATTATTGGGGAGGAATTTTTGCACAGATGCCCTCAGTTACTGATTTCTGATACCTTTAGGTCTGTGTGACTGGTAAAATGAATGTTTGTGTTTTTTTAAGCTTTTTAAAAACTAGTGAAGGTCCTCAAGTTTGTTTTAACTTAAACAACTAAAGTATTTTAAGATAGTACCGGGGAACAAAGAGTAAGTTTAGATTTTCTATTTATAATAAAACATTTCACAAGCAAATAGAAGGCAAAAAGGAGGAGGTCGACCTTGCAGTAAAACAGAAATCACTTGAGGCTTCTTTGCAATCACCCCTGCAATATACTGTATCAGTAACTAAAATACCTTAGTGGGGTCCTCAAAGTTAGGCAAGGGAGGTGCTCCTAATGCCGGCAGAACTGCGACCAAAGTAAGTACAACAACAATCACTGGAATGAAAATTGCAAGGCACAGAGCGATCACATCATGCCTGGTAAACCTAGATGGATAAAAATATTCCTTGTTAGCTAACAACCTCTTCATAGTCCCAAAAACTACACCATGGACATGCAATCAGAATTTGGTCACAGTAGCACAGGCATGTGAGGTTTCGTTGCAGGCCCAGTTTTAGTGCAATCATGTAAGAGAAGATCGATGTCTGAGAGCTGCTAAAACTGGGCCTGATCTAGGCATTCTTCCTGGAAGCTTTAAGGCCTCACCTGATAAGTACTCTGTCTCAAATAAATACCTCGTACACTTGTATTAGTTACCCTTCTCTAAAAAAAACCCTCCTGTTTAATAGATGCCTCACATGACAAAATTGCTCAAAAATACTGAGAAATAATGAAATAGAGCAAAATAATTCAATTTATTCAATTTCCTGCTTGATTAACAACCCATTAACAAGAGTTTGCCATATTACCTTGTTCAATGTCAGGTTTTAATTAAAGATTCTGACATCAAAGTTGAGCTATAAAAAAAATAAGGATTTCTAAACTGCCCAGACATCTCAAAGGATAAACTGGATAGTCGTTATTAACTGTGATGATAATATTTGCCGAAAGCATATTAGCTTTGTGGAGTATGAGAATAAAATTGCTCTCATCTATTAAATGGCCCCACTTGGGCTCCTAAAATCAAAAAGAAACCCCAGGCATCTACAAGATCATTAATTTTACAGTATATCAGGTGACATAAGGACTTTGGTCACTCTCCTAATTTAGTGGTTCATGTACACTTTGATTCACCTTATACTCTACAAAGAGCGTGCTTTCACTTTCCACAGGTTACTGCTTGCCCGTTGCTATTAAAGTAACCTGCTGGATCTTGACAGATCAGTAGAATGTTATGCAAAAACAGTAGAATGTCAAGATATGATCAGTAACTGATTTTATAACGATCTACTGTATCTGCATAGAGAAAAAGCACTGAGCCACTTCAAAATTATGCTCTACAAATTGTAAACTAACCATCAAAGACTTAACGAATACAAGAGAAGAAGGTTAGCGGGGGAGTACTTCCATGCATACAACGAAGGGTTGCAAAATAACTTTGTTTTTGGACACGATCTTCACAAGATTTTTTAGTTTTACATTATTATAAAGAATGTATTTTATACTTTACTGAAATATAATAAAAGACAGCGCACAAAAAGCTCCATCGACAGCTGTTCAAACAAATTAAAATCGACATAAGCTTACTGAAGAAATACGGCACTGCTGCATGTAGGCAAACAACAACATTGACTGAAGTATTTCCGAGATTCCTTACCCTTACGCAATGTCACTGACCTACCTTAAGTATGGAGAACAACTAACAGTAACTTTTCCCATATTCCTGATGAAATGAAAGCGTCAATCTTCGATATTCTTCTGGCTTAATATTATTTGCATTCGCACCAAAGTCGCCCAAGAGATACTACTTGATGTAAGACTGCCCAAAATGTCCCAAGCCACCGCCTAATGTTACTACCTAGGTTACCCTGGTTACTACCCCACCACCCGCCCCCCACCCCCAAGGTTAAAAAGGAATGGTGTCCACACCCCACCTTTTTGAAAAGACGCAAGAGGAGTGGAGAGGTGTCGACCGCGTTCTTCAATACGCCGAGCGATACGCACTTTTATTTGAGCGTGGAGCATCAAGCGTTTATGGAGGAAAAGGGTAATAGAAAAAGAGAAGAAGACCTGAGACTCAGGCCAAGTACATAGTACTATGTTATGAGTTGATAGACCAGTGCAGAAGCCTAAATATACCTTTAAGAACAGAAAGGGTTCGCAATTCATTTCGAATTCCATAAGGTAACTGACTACGGCGGCCCACATCTGCCAAAGCAAAACTTACTTTTTCACTGCTAAATACGACAAAACTTTCCTAACTAGTTCCACCAGACCAAAACATGAAAGACCCAGTCTGCTTGCGTGCGTAAGTTTCAAGGAAAAGCAAGCACCTAGTAAATAATGTTTTCTTGGAATAGGGCCATATTTCTGATCTTTTCTTTGCTCCTATAACGAGAGCAAAGATTGGCATTCACGATACAAACAAAGAAACAAACCGACGTTTAACTTTTCAAAATTCTAGCGACTGGAAGACAAAATCATTAAAAGACCTAACCATCTTCTCTTTTCCTAGAAAAACTAAACACTGAATAAAATAACCTTATTTCCATGTCTAGTTTTCTTCAATGTCATGATATTTTTTTTAATCTCTTTTCTTAGTTTTTAAATTTTGTAGTTCTTAGGTAAGAGATCAGCATTGTTAATTATTCTTTTTTGTTATTCATTATTTGGAAGCCCCACTAAAACTGCACGATTATTTCTTAGCGGTATGCAAATTTATCGGACCCTATTCAAATGGTCCAATTATTTACACAACCAAACTTTTATAATGAAAAGCTCAATGAAAATGAAAGAACTAATGAGAAAAGCCTGTTTAAAAAATTTCAAGATACTCATAATGGGTCGCAACCATACAAAATATTTTGCCCGGCAATAATCCTATAATGCTGTGGCTTCAATTCAAGTTGAATCTGAAGCCACAAATGATATAGAGGGTAGATTTTAAACCCATATATTGACATTGAAAAGCAGGTGGCCTGAAAGATAAAATAAGTATTGCATTCATTTGTAGCTTTGAAATGGTTATTTGTAAATAGTGGTTCCTGAAAATTCACGGACCAGTCTTGTTTTCAAAAGCAAAGGAAAATTTTTTTTTGCTATAGATAAAATGAGTAGAAACGCCGTTGAGAGGAATGAACTGCTTCTAGCAATGAACAAGGAATGACTTGAAGGAAAGAACAGAAGTATGTGGCACCCTTTCGTCTTCTAATCAGCATTTGCATATTGCCGTCGGTTTCTGTTTTCTTTTTCTTCTTTATGTGTATTCGTTTTTTTCTTTTTGTTGTTGTTGTGGTGGTTTTTTTTGTAAAGGTTGATGTCTATCTGATTAATTCTATCGTTACGTTCGCTCAGAACAAAGATTTTTTTTAATAGCGGCCCTGCAATTGCCGAATGAATATTATGCTTAATTCAGTGGCCCATGATCAGTTTTCTTTGCAAATTGTACATATACAGCTATGTTTATCTCTTTGACACTATGAATTTAACTCCAGTGTTTTACGTTTCGTCTATAGCGTATCTTAATGTTATCCCTCAAATCAGGCAGAGCGATTTTGCTTAGCCAGACCTAATTTTTAAAAAGTTGTGAACGCTAATATACGTTTTCTTTATCCAAGCATTTGAAATGCGTGTGCCAGTCGCCGCAGATTACAGTGTAGCTGTTTCCCGAACTCGATCCAGCCGGTTCTCATTTAAGTGGAGCTTGGAAAATGATAAGAACTAAGCTATTTTAATTTACCTGACTGCTCGATTTCTTTTATGGCCAGAAGTTGGCGTTCCAGCCATCTTCGTTGGTTTAAGAATTTTCCAGATTGAGTAGACAATGCGGCGTCCTTTCGATCGCGAGACAGCCTAGCCTTGTCTTTTCTCAGTCTTGTAAGAGGTTCGGGTGTCCTGAGCGGTTTGAGTGAAAAGGCTAATAAGTTACCGCAGTCTCTAGACAGCGAAAACGGAAAATATATATTATCCAGTTTCAGTCCCGGCGGTGAGTCATCAATACACACCTGGAAATATTAAGGATTACAGGTTTAACTGGACGTTCCAATCAAATGACGAAGGCTGACATCTGTTGCCTGAAATGAAAAAACAATTTCTTTTTGAAGATAAAGCCGTTAGTTGCGTAATTACGACAACTGCGTTTCCAATCTGCAGGACTGAAGTAAAAAAAGAGAAAAGCTTATTCTGTTAAATAACTTAAAGTAATGCGGGAGGGGCGCGGGGTGTGGCGCTTGAGGGGGTTGACCGTTTGAGAACAAGAGAGAACAATTATGATCATGGCCCGTTTTATCTTTTTTTTACGCTGGACGCTGGTTTTACATTAAATCTCCCCAAGATGATTACGGATCCATTAAGAGGGGACGACCTATCGCGAATTGAAACACACAAGACAACTGATTGTCACTTCAGAAGTCACAGTCAGTTTTTTTGTACATTCTTTTTGCCAATGGCACCCGATACGTATACCGGCATCCTAACGCGCGCAGTGCGCGTCCGAAATTCGTCGTTGCGGCTATGGAGGAAAATGTGGATCACGCATACTGTGACTTTTGATACGCACAAAAAGTTCGAAGGTGGGGAGGGATGTGGCTGTCTCTTGTAAAAGCACTACTATTCTAGAATTCAAACGGTTGCACATTGGTATGTGTGATTACTCATACTGGTTTATTCTCTCTTGTACAAGTACATGTTTAACTTTAGCTCCATGGTTTTTTTTTTTTTCAAATTTACATCGTGTTCAGCTTTTACTAGTAACGTCAATTTAGCTCTTTCACATAAGGAGCAATTTATATTTTGAATAGATGTACTGTGAATAAAACGGTTTTAGTCATCATCATCATTTATATAATATCATTCGTCATCATCATCATCATCATCATTATTATTATTATTATTATTATCCTTATTATTATTATTATTATTATTATTATTATTATCATTACTATTATCATTTTTATTATAACCATCATTATTAATAAGTATGATCTTTGAAGATACATCAAATAACAAATTTGCGGAATGTATGAACGACGGGAGATCGGATCAGCCAAAATATATACCAAGTGTATGAACAGCTCGATCTGCAGAGTTGTTCACTTGAAGATAAACTTGATCCGAAAGGCTCAGCTATTTTCTCTTTCTCCACAACAAGCTCAGTAATTAAATGTTGAGAAAAAGGGTTAGGGAAGAAAACCGTTCGTCACCTCTGAGATCATGTTCTCGTTATCGCTTTTCGGATTAATTCATATATCATTTTTGTGTTTGACGTAATATATCAAACATGAGATGCAGTGTTTCATCACCAGATGAAACACCGAGAAGAGAGTTGAAAATACGACGCGCAGCGGAGTATTTTTGACGAACTTCGAGGTGTTTCATCTGGTGATGAAACACTGTGTCGAATGTTTGATATTTCTTCTCAAACAAAATCATTTTTGAAGGAGAAATTAAGGATGCAAATACTAAGCAGTGTTTCATCCGATTTCCAAACACTCATTAAACATTAATTTCCTTTGTATTTTCTTAATGAATTATTAATGAGTTTGAGAAAGAAAACTGAGGTACCCATTTCTTATACCTTTCATTGGCAAGTGGTACCTCTTTCACATATTTAGAACTTGCATCTATTTTAATTGCTGTTGATGCACTTTCTTTTTTAAGATTCTTCTTTATCCCTTTTTGGTCATTTTACAGATTTCCCTTCCCTGAATATGCGTCCGCAGTGAAACCCCTACCTTTTCATATACCTTAAGCTTGAAAAACGTAGAAACTTTTATAATTATCAGAATAATAACGGTATGCAAATCTTACTGTTTTAACAAAGACCAATTAACTGTAATAACAAAAAAGCAAAGAACAATTTTAAGTATTTCGGATATTTCGAACGGTCAAGCCGTTCTTCTTCGACTTTCCGTTTCTACAATAAATCCCTTGAAGAAGAACAGCTTGATAAGTTCGAAATATCGAGAATACTGAAGTCGTTTTACGTAGAGACTTCTCAAACTTTACCTTCAATTCTCTTCTTCATTGCTGTTGCATATTGCATTCAATTGCTATTTTTGTTCTTTGTTGTTCTGTGTTGTTTTGTCACTACCGTTAATTGAAAAAGCAGGAACCCTTTGTACCGGAGCCTCCCCTTATAGGCCGTTAAAGAGAGTACCCCCCCCCCCCCTCCCCCGCGGCCCGGTAGACTAATTTACAAATCCTTATGCAGATACAAGGCGTGATAAAAATGTCAACCAACACTGCTTTATCTTGAGCCTCACCCCACCTCACCACACCTACCACCTCCCCCGCTCCCCCCCTCCCCCTCTTCCCCGCCTGAAATCCCCCGCCCCGCATCATTACGGGCCCGACTGTCTACGGGCCCCAGCAGGAGAGCTGTTGTGCAGGTGCCATTACTGAGGAAGCATGGGCCGAGCTGTTACATGAAAACGAGTTTGACTGTGACACGTCCTTAACCCCATTCATCTCTTTCATCTGTCTGTCTTTCGCAATTCTTCGGTAACAGTTTCTATTTTGCTTCGTAGGAAACTAAGATCCAAAATGGAGAACGATGAGATCAATCACTCTCCACAAAAGCGTCGTAAACAGACCCGTGTTTGGACGGATGGATGCTTTGATATGGTCCATTTCGGTCACGCGAACGCCCTGCGCCAAGCCAAAGCCATGGGCGATGTTCTTGTTGTGGGTGTTCACTCCGATGAGGAAATTAAACGGCACAAAGGCCCTCCAGTTTTTAACGAGCAAGAACGATTCAAAATGTGCAAAGCGATCAAGTGGGTCGATGAAGTTGTTATGGACGCGCCGTACGTGACGACCATCGAAACTCTTGACAAATACAACTGTGATTTTTGCGTTCATGGAGATGACATCACGTTGACTGCTGATGGTAGAGACACATATGAGATGGTGAAAGTAGCTGGGCGATACAAAGAATGTAAACGTACAGCCGGAGTGTCCACCACAAACCTTGTGGGTAGAATGCTTCTGATGACTAAGGAACATTTTGATAGGTGTCCATCGCCTATTACAAATATGAACCCAGACCAAGTGAGTGGGGCCAGTTCTGATCCAACTGCTAAGAGCCCCTGGACTTGTGTGTCCCACTTTCTTCCAACCTCCCAGAGGATTGTCCAATTTTCAGATGGAAAGGAACCCAAGCCTGGTGACAGAATAGCATATGCCGCAGGTGCCTTTGATCTTTTCCATGTGGGCTTGCTGGATTTTCTCGACGCAGCAAAAAAAGAAGGAGACTATCTTATAGTTGGTCTTCATACAGATCCAGTTGTTAATCGTTACAAGGGAAGCAACTTTCCAATCATGAGTTTGCATCAAAGGGTTCTTAGTGTACTGGCTTGCCGTTATGTTGACCAGGTCATTATCGGTGCACCATATAAAGTTACCAATGAGTTGTTGGAGCAATTTAAGGTATGGCAGTATGCATTTGTTTAGAACCTTTTAAATCTCGTTATTCACTAGACCCTATGTTATTTAATAAACAGTCGAAGCTCTCATAAGCAACCACCTCGGAAATTCAAAAAAGTGGTCATAACTATAGCTTGTCGATTAAGAGAATGAGCTCTTGTAAGTGACTGTAAAACAATAGAGGGTGGTTGCTTACGAGAGCTTTAGAAACTTATTAATAATTCATAATGAAAAAACAAAAGAAATTAAGACGAAATCCACTACAAAATTAAGTAATTATAATATTCAGTGGACAAAAACCTTGTACCAGAATAATTTAAAGGATATTGCACCTTTTTTTTTACATTTTTCAAGGGCTAGATATGTAATTAGTCATCTGTAATAAATTTCCCGAACAAGTCATGTTTTGACCTTTTCGGATGCAAATTTCTAATGATTTTCGTAGTCTGGTATCTCTCGTCTTCATGACAGCTTTTTTTCAATACATAAAAGAACATGTTATAAGCTTGAATGCACTTGTATATTTTGTCACATTACCCCAACACTCCCTTGCAGCAATTTAAACGGAGCTGTACACATTTTTCTAGGTAAACCTGAAATGTGGATGAACTCGTCCACTTCCATGAGAAATAATACTTATTTACTGATTTTGCAGGCAAACTGTGCAACCATTTGATGCGAAAAATGTGATAACAGCTGACTAGCTCTGACTATTAAATTTGTCTTTTTGCAAGAAAGCCTGTCAAAAGTGTTGACCAATCAGAACATGTTTTCAAAACAAAACCAAATGAGCATGTTTCATCGAGGTTGACAATGGGCCTTTAAAAGCAAGGGTTTTTTTTTCTAAAAAGAAAATGTTACAGAAAATTGTGCTGAATTTACTATGAACTCCAAATGACTTGGATCCATGGCCTGTTTGAAACATTGAGCTTGCTGTGCTACACGACAGTAGCACAACTTGGTTTCAAATGTCTTGCTACTGCTATGCCAAACTCAATTCATGAATAGTGATTAAAAATATGTTAGTCAAGGATACCTTTTAAAAGTACACCAAACCGCTCTTTTAATTTAAAATTTTGTTGTCTTTATCAGCTTTTTCATTAGACTGAGTTAATTATGATGTCTGAAACCAATTCATGCAACAGTCATGCTGAAGTCAAGCCAGCTTAGAATGGCAGTATAATGACTTGTGAAACAGGCCTTACTGCAACAGCTACCAACAGTTTAGTATTCACATAATTTGAACTTTTGGCTTACTGTCGGTAAAAATGCAATCAACCATACTTTGTTGCTTTGAATAGGCATTTCTTGGTCTTGCAAAAACTATCGTTGATTCACTTCTGTTTTTTGGTCTAGGTTTTGTTCTGTGTCCTTCAAATATTTTGTATTATGTTATGTCATTTGGTGATTTCACCGATCCACTATACCAAGAAACTACCCTTTGAATGAGGTTATGCTAGGATTTCAATCTTCAGTTGAAAAGTGGACTTTGATTCTAACAATGCAATCCATTTTTAACTAGTGTATTGGGACTGTCATTAAGGGCCAGGAGCTGGGGATTTGCCCTCACTACCATGAGCATGACCCTGGCTACTTTGAGAGGAAACAAGAGGAGAATACTTGTTTTCAGTTTTGTTTCATTGTCATTCTGCCATATAAGTTAAATAAATGCATAAAATTAAAAAAGAGATGAGGCATTAGGGAGCCCAAGGAAGCCAATAAAGCGTACAAATAGGACCACCTTTAAAAATTTTATTACCTAATTAATGATGGAAAGAGAAAGGAAAAAAGGGAGGGAGTAAAAGAAAGAGAAAATGGTGGGAGGGAGGGGGGTGATTAATCGAGGGAGGGCTATTATTCAAGGAAATACGGTAATTGACCAATCAGGTCAGTAACCAGACTTAAATACTATCAACTGACGAGATACAACTCACCTTGGCTATGAAGACGATTACTGCGCAGGTTGTCAAAGTGTTATTCACTGTTTACAACAGCCTTATTCAGGACTACAAAAACCAAAACAGTCATGTTTGACTTACTTAATGATGTTCTATGTTAGCTGAAGTGACTTATAGTCAAGTGAAGTAATCTATAATTTTTTTCTTTTTCTGTTTAGGTTGATGTGGTCCTCCATGGGGAAACCAGAGTTATGCCTGATGAAGATGGTACAGATCCATATGAAATTCCAAAGAAAAAAGGCATTTTCAAGGTTGTTCCTAGTGGTAACTGTCTAACAACTCATGACATTGTTGAGAGGATCATTAAAAACAGGTGTGTTCAACAGCTAGATATAATTAAATAAACATAATCCTCTCGGAGGACATGAGCTTACTGGCAATGAATAGTCTGTATGAAAAAAAGGGCAATGTTGGGTTCCAATAGTCCGAAGCGTAAACGTTTAACACTGCTGTGTACTATAAGGACAATTTTTTTCCAAAGAGAAAATTAAATTATTTAATGGTTTGTTCCACTCAGTGTACCTTGTTTTTTCAACACATTTTTTTCTATTGCCAACGTGTTTACTGTGTATTATCTGTGGAAAATGTATGTAACGAAACATCCCGACAAGTGACAATGGACCAAATGTCCATCAAAAACCACGTGCTTGCAAAACAAAATCGTTCTTCAAGGCAGTCACGTTGAGTAGTGACTTCTTAAATTCCACATGTACTGTAGCCCATAAGTTTGGTTCTGTGGCCACAGGCAAAGTTAAACTTCTACAGATATGGTTCTGGGACTGTTGTAATTTCTGGCCAAGATTAAGCATGCAAATGTTGTAACAAAATTACCAGATTAAAGATGAAATTTTAAGAATACTAGTGTTTTGAATTTATGCAAATTTGTGACATTTTAATGGAATGGTTACATACTAAAGTTGACAGTTTCGTGCTTGCATTTTCTCACATTGTGATTTTCAATGTTTAATACTACAGATGATTTAAAAAAATATTGATTACTAGTATAACTCAATCAAAACTTAAAGCAATAAATGAATCACAGAATGGATAGAAATAGCAAAGAAATTAAACTGGCTAAATTCAATTTGATAATTATCATAAGAAAGCATGTTTCTTGTAATAATATGTTATTTGAAAGGCCATTTCTCACGAAAGCAAACACCTTATGTTTTTGGAAAAAAGTATAACAAAGAAATATTACAGTGAGAGAGATTATTTGAAACATTTGGACTAGTAACCAAAGGTCATAGGTTCAACTCCTACTCAGATTCTTTCTTCTGTGCTGTCTGTCTCACTGATTGAAAAATCATCTTTCTCACGTATTTACCAGGCTCAAAATTCACCACAACATCTCTATCATTGCATGTAAGCACGTGTATCAACCTTCTATGTTATAGTCTGTAGTCGTAGCAGTTTGCAGGATGTTTGTCGCATGAACCTAGTTTAGTGACTTCAGCTCCCATGAGTCATCTATAGCTTAGTGGTACATTATCTGGACTAGAAGCCAGAAGGTCATAGGTTTCAACTTCTATTGGGAGTACTCAGATTCTTTTTTCCGAGCCGTCTGTATCACTGACTGAAATATTATCTTTCTCATGTATTCACCAGGCTCAAATTTCACCACCACATCTCTATTATTGCATGTAAGCACGTGTCGACATTCTGTACTAGCCCTTGCACTTTGTAAGATGTTGGTCATATGAACTTAGTTTAGTGGCCTTAGCTCCCACAAGTCTCCTATAGCTTAACGGTAGAGTATCCGGACTAGAAGCTGGAAGGTCATAGGTTTGACTCATATTTGGATTACTTGGATTTTTCTTCTGGGCTATCTGTATCACTGACAGAAAAATCATCTTTCTCATTTATTCACCAGGAGGCTCATAAAAATTACATTATGTATAAATTTACATGTGCATGTAGCATACGTTTGTCAGTCTGCCCTAATTTTTTTAACCCTTTAAGCCCCCATATCCACATACAAATTCTTCAAACTGATCTCCATACATTCCCTTAAAGAATGAGTTGAGAGAATTTGAGAATAGATCAAAGCATTTTCTCTTAGGTGATCATTTTCGTAATTCTCATAACGTAATCTCTTGACAATGTATGGATATCGTTAGGAGAATATTGATGTTGGTCACTATTGGGACTTAAAGGGTTAAGGTCTTTCTCCATAATTCCCCCTGGACCTGCCACTGATTTATGTAGGAGAATCAAAATTGTTGTGGGTTATTATAACCTAAGAAAATAGAAAACAGTACATTTTTGCATTTTTTAATTTATTTATTGAAGGACAGAAATGTGAAAAAATACAGAGCCATAACTATTATTACAAAGGCAAGACTTAATAATAGTCATTTTTTCCCATATGTACGTGGTAAATGCCTCAGCCACATATTTTTAAACTTACATTCAAGAAATTTTTTAACAAGACATCGTCCTTGTTTCTCTGCATTTCTGAAAGATAAAGGGAACTGTTGATGCAGTTCGGAAATACAGAGAAGAGTGCTTATCTTGGTTTGCCATCTTATACTTTAGGACTCAATACTTTGGCCTTTCAAAGAAAACATAAACAGACAGAAAGCCATTCAACAATTTTGTTAGCTTAGTTGCTAGCAGCTAATGCAAAAGATATTTCCCCCTTTTATGTGGAGTTGTGTAAAGTGAGGTCTTTCACAAATTCAGCAAAATTTACCAGAGGTCATCAGTCAACCACCACTCGCTAATTTGAAGCCGCCTAATAGACCCTTCCATGGTTATTCAACTTTTGACTTGGTCCAGTCAGCAAAAATCTGTCAACACAGTTAACAAGAACACCTTAAAATTAGTAAAAATGCCAAGTTTAAATGTGATTTGTTGAAAACTAACAACAATATACAGTAGTTCCGCAAAGTCACCATATTTTACGTATGTTTGTATGGTGGGGGTCAAGTTCGTGACCCCCACCATTAGCCCTTTCACTGCCAGAGTGTTTGATGGAGTTTTCTAAGGTGACTCTAACTTTTGAGTCTGTGGACGAAATCCTATGATGTGACCATTCAAATGAAAGCTCTCTGCCTGTACTTACACATGGTGCTAATTTTGTTTTTCAAAATTTTACGAAATGAAATTTGGAAATCTGGTTGAAATTTGCCTTTGGCTACATTTGGCAGTGAAAGGGTTGAAACATCTGTAAAATTTTGAGACTTGCCATATTTTGGAGCAATATCTTCGCTTACCCTTAATGTATCACCTTTTAGAAAACTTGGTAAGTTTGCTAATTTTAAGGCACTCTTTCTTGCAGTATAAATGAATGTTTGATAACTGGTCTTTATCAAAACATGAAAATAAAACCATGCTAGAGTCTATTCTAGTTGTTTTGTGGTTTACCTCACCTTAAATATTGTAGAGATTTCTTTCATTTGGATCTGTAGTAAGTTAAAACTATTGCATTTTTTTGTGCCTTTTAGAATGACATTTGAAGAAAGAAACAAGAAAAAGGAGAAAAAGGAGGCAGATGTTTTTGCAGAAATGCAGAGAAGAAAGTCTCAAAGCCAAGAGAGAAAAGCTCTCGAAGAAAAGGAGAACAATTAAGTCAACTCGACATTTTTGCTCCTTAGGACAGGATCTTTTGAGGGAATTCTCTACTAGCTAGTCCCTTGGCTTATAGAGCTGAATCTTGACTTTGTCATAATTATAATACATGTATCTTCTAGAAGCAGACTATTCATAATAGGATCTGTTTGCTTCCTATAGTGTTTCCCATGTAGTTATATGTGGTTCAAATAATTTTGGTGCGTGACAAACGCAGACAGCAGACCTTCTCTTACAGATTTCCTATCCCTAAAACAAGCCTTTAGAAGATTTAAGGGTTAGGGATAGGGAATCTGTTAGATTTTTTCACAACAATGTTTATCTTGTTTACATGCTAGTCTGAAAGTCTGCAGTCTGCGTTTGACACACATCAAGTTCAAATCAGGGGAAGGGGTGTTAGGTGGCCATTTTTGGCCTGAGCTGACTAAGATAAATAATTATTAATTAAGTTATAACTGCAGCTAAAATTTGTCAGGCTCTTTTCTTGTGACTCAAAAAAAAATGGCCACCTGAAAGAGTTTATGAGTGCTGATTGTGACCAATCACAATGAAGACGAGGATACACAAGCAGGCCATATAACCACATAACTGGATCAGTTTGGGTTTCTGGGAAACTGCCATGCCCTTCTCCTAAACTAAAATTTTGCCCTGAGTGAGAAGTAAGTATTAATGTTGGCTTAGGGGAGGGTAGGTGGGCAGTTTCCCAGAAACCTAAAGTGATCCAAACTTATTACCATTGCTGCTTCCAGCTTAGTTTTACCTGCCTTGTTGGCTTTTTCCTTGCAGCATTATAGCACTCCAGAAACATTTCTGGTGTTTTCATTTTTTAAAATAGTATTTTAGATAATTACATGTTGAGGATAATAATATTATTGTTGTTCATGTGGTATTTATGGGTAACTTTAGTGCAGTTCCTTAAAAGAAATTGCAGCAGGGTCTTTCAGGGAATGACCAATTCTTAATTCATTATATCTAGTTTTGTCCAGTATTTGTTTACCAGTCCTGGTAGTTAAAGCGCTGTATAGGACAATTCACCTGATAAATTACTATCCAGCGGATTAGTCCTGTGAAACTAATTGTTTTATTCGTTGGATTAAGATTTTAGTTAACAACCTTGTCTTTCATTTATTTTGTATAATTTGTGAGTTATTAATATTTGTCCATTTAGTTGTTATCATGTTCATTGGAAAACTTAATTCACTAGTAGATATTAATCCAATATATTTGAATGAGCCTGAACAGGATGTGAAAAATTTCGCAGCTTGAAGAGGAAGTTTTGGCCTTGTTGATAACAGCCTCTAAGATCTGCATAATTTTTCACATCGTAGGAAAGCTGTTTTATTATCCATTGAAAATATGAAATTTTCTAAGTTTTTAACAAGCTTTCTTCCCCAGAGACTTTCTTCAAAACATTGGCCTGTTCCTTGGCACGGATTCAGGATTAAAAAAGATGTTTTTTCTTGCAGCTATTCCTCAAGGTAGATTACATCCGTCTAGGAATAATTATTTTTGGTGTATTTTCTTCACTTTTAGTCAGAAATTTAGCTTTTTTTCTTTGGTAGCTGTGAACTGTTTCAACACTAGTTTGAGTTCACTTGTCCATAGATAGCTAGGCTGCCACTCTACAGACTGAAAACAAGGTTATTATTTTATATCGGGGCAATTTAAGCCATCGTACAGTGGTGGTTATTGTCTACATCTTCCAAAGATAGACCGGGCTACATTTAGCTGGTTATGAAGAATTAGCCAGGGATTGGAGCCAAGCAGAAAAGGTAAAAAATTTCGAGCGAGTAATATTTATCGAAGATGTTTTACATTTTTTAACAGTCTTTCATTATATAATGATTGACTTTTCTTAGTCATTATTAAATGCTTAGAACAATGTGACTGTTTTATTCTGCTTTTTACTTTAAACGTAGCTTGCATTTCAGAGGGAGTCTGTGGCTACTCTAAGGGCGCTTTCCATTTGTCAGAACTGACCGGCCAGAAACTTGCCGTCGTAATGGGAATTTCATTTTTTATCAAAACTATACAGCCAGACCAGTCAAATCCTAAATAGTGTGCAGGAAGGAGATAGTTTTTCAGCAAAACCCTTGGAAAAGCCGTTTTCATTGTCAAATTAACTGGTCTGGCAATGGTCCGGCCGGCCAGTTCTGACAAATGGAAAGCGCCCTAAGACTACATTCAAAAAGAAAATATTAGATTACAGTGGAACCTTGGATAACTTGAATTCGCTGTTAACTCGAACAAAATTTCCTTACCCTTGATCAAAATTTCATTGACATTTACCCCAATAACTCAAATTTCCCGCTAACTCAAACTGTTTTTCGTTTCCCTTAAGAGTTCAAGTTAACGGGGCTCTACTGTAGTTATAAAATTTTCATGCAATGCTACATATTTGTAATGTTCTTGATTTTAAATAAAGGAATTTTACTCAATTTTGATTGTTTATGTTGTACTTGGGTATTGAGTTCTGCTACTCATAAATTTCTTGGACAGACTGGCTTACAGTGTCCAAAACTGTAATCAGATGGTTGCCAATCCCCTTAAACTGAGGGGTGATTAACAGGATTACAAGCCTTGTCATTAGTAGGTTTTATTGTGCGAGTCACTTTGATGTTGTGTCTTGCTGATTTTTCTATCTGTTTAACGAAAATTCTGCTCAAGGCCTTACCTGATGGACAAATTAAAAAGTTAATTTTTGAACCCATGGCTTACATGAAACAATTCCCTGTTAGGGAGTGTAAGCAAGTACTGCTAAACCTCTTTTCAGTAGTCACCCTCGAGGAAGAAACATGTAGCCACCTACGATAGGATCTTTTTACGGTAATCTACTAACAGTCAGCAAAGACTATCTTTACTGGCCACTAAATAGAAGTTGATTGGTCAATAGAGGATTGACTGATCAGGAGTTAACTCCCTGCCAGATCTGCTTCTGTCTAGCACATGCTTTGATTCCAATGAGAAGTTGCTCATCACCTTGCCGTACAGATGTCAGGTTTTTGTACTAATATTTTGTTTATTCATAATGATTAATTATCATGTCTACCCTGAGGTTGACAAAACACACTTCACCTTTTTGGGCCTCCTTCTATGCACCCTTTCAATTATATCAAGTTAAATTTCTGACCTAATACATGCAAATTTATTACAAGTAATTCAGGGTTTAAATGAATTACTGGATTCAACACACTTTTTGTTAAAGAATGATATGAATGTAAGCAACCTTGTTGCCACAGGCTTTCTCTCTCCTTCTAGCTCATCAAAAAGGCAGAGATATAAGGACCTTGGGAACATTGTTGGGCTAGACAGAGCCTAAGTACACCATATATCTTTGCTTTGTGTGGACAGGTATTTGATACAGGGAATAAATCAGCCTGTTTAGTTAACAGAGGAAGTGGGGGGGAGGTATCAGTTTCATGTCCTGCATCATCAGGTAGTCTAAATACAGGATCACCCTGTGTGTGGATGAGGGCACAGGGGATAATCCAAGGGAATGAAGGTAGGTTACTGAAAAGGTTTACAAGCAAGCCCTCTTATTTTGGGAGGAAATGTAGTTTGTTTGGAGGTGAGAGAAGAATACCTTTCCTAGCCAGTTTGAGTTCTTGCTACTTTCAAGAGACCATAATTTTTAAGAGGATTTTCCCCGAATTTCCAAGGAAGTATGTTTATCAGAAAACCGCGGACATTAAGAAAGAGACTGGGACGAGAAAACCTCATACTACAGTTGTACTAAGTACTATTCTAGCTGTAAGTACCCTGTTGACTGAAGATGAATTTCACGATTTTTACAGACCCCAGTCCACCACAAGCCAGTCTTAAAGTGGCCGAACATCACGAGGTATTCTCAAACACTAAAAATTTTTAAGTGTTGAGCTACAGTCAAGTATAAAGGCACTAAACCTTTCAGTATTTTTTGTTAATGTCGACAGGGCGTTGTGACCTCTTCTTCTTCACCCATTCAGGCACCGCTTCCTCTGGCAACTTGGTCGACGACAAAGACACCTTTGAACGAAGGAAGATTGTATAAAACGGACGGGAAACGAAGAGCTCGAAACGTGGAGAGCAGTCGAAAATACCGCAAAAGAAGGTAAGTCTTACTTGGTCATTGATGTGATGGAAATGAACAAGGCTGATTTCGCTAGTAGATAGCAGGTGTGGTCCACTACTGAAAAAAAAATTTAACAGAGAAAAATGCACTAAAAATCTGAAAATTATCTCGTTGCTTTCTGCGAAAACCTAAAAAGCCGCTAAGTGTTTTTTTTAGCTTCAAGTTTTGCGATCGATTTCGTAAGAGGGGCACACGTCATTTTCCATGTTTTCAGGAGTCACCTTCGAACTTTTTAAAAAGTAATTCACGAAGAAATATATCACAATGTATTCCAAACTGTGAACGTCGTTGATATAGAATAAACTATAGAATAAATTTCCCTTGGAAATTGGCGAAAACTAATATTTGCCGCTAAAGTGGAATGAAATTGACTTGAGATTATTATAGCTTTATTTAGCTTATTTACTACGTGTTAATCGATTCTATATTTTTTAACAGAAGGGAACGTTTTCAAAGTCTTGAGCACGCCAACAAGCGACTGCAGGAACAAGTCGATGATGTGGAGAGACAATTACAGCAGCTGAACTATGTGTTTAGTATGTTTGTACAGCATGCAGAATGCTGTGAGCAGTGCTGTAATATCAGGATTGGCGAGTAAACACGGATCTGTTTCTTTTATACTATCGAGTTGAGAAGTTCCATTGAAAATATTTAGCTTCATTGTTTGTCGAATGTTGTTCCTTTGGATATTAGCTACAGTCTAAGAAATAGACATTATTTAACGACATCGCGATTTGAAGGAAATGAGCCTTCGTTTGGTCCAAATTTGTAAAGAAACCATTTCTTAAATAAAACTTTCGTATAACGTGCAGCAAGTGTCTCTATTAGATGAAGGGGGTTGGATGGGTGGAAAACTCTAAATTATATCCCTCAGTTCAGCCCGCCCCCCCCAACGTAGTGGCCGCAGACCGTATTTCTCCTCAGAAATCGTAGAGCGCAATACAAATACAACTTACAATGGCTGAGTGAAGCTTAAAATCACCCACGTACAGTCGAGTCCTCGACTAACCCTACCCCACCCCACTCTTCACTCAGTTAACTGGCTGAGGGGAAAAAATTAAGTCGCGAAACTTTTTTTAAACTGAGATGCACGTAGACGTTCGCCTTTTCTCGCCAAAGTTAGTACCTGAAAAAAATGTTGTTTTCTCTTCCGAATTGTGTAATACTCAGCCTCCTTTACCATCCCTCCCTAAAAAAAATCCTATCGGGGATGGGGAAGAATGGAATTTAGTAACTTGCCAAGACTCTTTTATAAAAAGCAATGTTAAAAGAGGAAGCAGCGAGTTGTTTTGAAGTTTAATTGACCCTCAAAGCTTAGAAACTGAATTATCCGTTTAACATAAGTCATAACTGGCCGCTATGTTTGCTCGAAATTTAATTTTTAATGTTTTGCAGAAGACGCCAGCGAAATGTACATAAGTTTTTTTTTAGTGCGTGCATTTGAAACAACTCATTAAGCCTCTATTGTTTTTAAAACACGATAATCCTTGAGAAAAAATCTCCATCCTAGTTCCTTAGAGCAAAAATGATCCACGGTCTTTCAGCAGTCTTTTCAAAAACATTTGCGGGTAGTTTGTATTAGGTGAACGCGGTGTTTCTTTTACAAAACCGTGGCCTAAAAGCTTTTATCCTTGTTTGTTAACTGATTGACATCTGTCAAAAAACGACTCAAGAAACCAGTCAAAATTGAGCAAACTAATCACGTGGTTGCCTTCGCGCCTAGCTCAAACTTTTTTCCGAGAGCTTCTTGCCACTCGGATAAAAAAAGTGTGAAGAAACGACATGTTACGAAAACTTGCGAGCATAAGGGAGAGAAAGCGGGCTTTATAGCTTGTTTTGTCCACCAGTTTAATTTCTGGAGGAAGGAAAATCCTAAGAAAAAACCTAAAGACCACTCAAGAAGATTTTTAAAAGAAAGAAAATTCTTAAAAGGTTAGTGACTTAACTTTGCAAAGTTCTTGTTAAGTTGCAATCCAAAGGGAAACGTGTGACAAGAAACCCATTATTTCGTCGCACAATGAAGTTGTTTTTTCACATTTTAGAAATTTACCGAACACAATAGTTGTTAAATGAATTTTAATTGTTTTCTTTTCAGAAATTTTCAGTGGAAGCGAAAGAATTGTAAATAAGACAAGTATGCTCATTTATAACCACCCGACTGCGCGCGTGGCGGGAAAGTAAGAGGTAAGACTTGTTTACCTATTTTTCATTACAAAAACATCATATTCCTCTTAGCTTTGTGCTCAAATAATTCGAAGAAACTATTTAACATTTACTTAGCGGTATTTTGAAGACGACGAGGCAAACATAAAGTAGTTAAAAACACTTCAAAACATAAGTACCATTTGGCGTTTTTCCTCACTGTGCAAAAAAGTCAGTTTATATCAAACCAGTTATTTAACACCAAAGCATAAAACGTTTATCAGAAGAAAATACTTGAATTTAGTTTTGTTTGTTGAAAGAAATTATATGGAAAAATGGAAAGTGAGCTAATGTTTTAACCTTAATTTTTTCTCGCCTGAAATTTTCAAGCAACTATTTACATACATCAAAGTTTTAAGCGTGGTTAAGCGGCGCCGTTTCGTTAAAAGTTGCCGCTCCCGGTGACATTTTCTTTAAACTCCTTTTGCTACAAGAACAGCTATATTACGAGGAAAATGAATATTTTACACAGTGGTCAAAATTTATTTACTTTCATTTTTGGCCTGTTTGGTATAAAACACGGAAACAAAGCAATTGCACGGCGAGAAATTTTAGTACTGCATTTTCATAAACAAAAGCAGCCGCAACATTCATTTACCGAAAGCTTGACGAGTCGTCAAATATTACAGTTTTCTCAATTAATGAAAAGGAGGCAAAGAAAGAGAACAATGTTTTTATGCGAAAATTCACCTTTCCCTTTGCCCAACTTGCCTTCAATTAGGTCAACTTTTCTTCGGCTCCTTTTTAGCTTTTATTTAAATCCTGCATAAATATCAGTGGATACCTATCCCACAAATAGTTTATAAACAATAGCTTGGGTTCGAGGGTTGTTTATTTAGTTAGCAGCATTAAATCATTGGAACAAATATGTATAGAGAGATGAGCAGGTTGTGTGAAACAGAAAATATGAAGGTGTTATTACGCGCCAGTAAATTATCGATTTTCGTAAAACTGTTTTGGCTTGAACATTGAAATTATTTCCTAAAAATATTTTTTCGGGTTATATTTCGCCTTTTCTTTACTGAGCATATATGAGGCTGACTTGACAGGAAAGCAACTGAAGTTCCCTCTTAAATCGGCAATTTTATATACTTTGACAAGTTTACTCTTTTATTGACCTTTTATTGACTACATTCAATTTTAATAATTTTTATTATTTTATTAACATTTTTTACACGGCCCCATAAGCTACATTAGCTTTAAAACCCACGGTGTTTAAATAAAAGATGTTGTTGTTCTTAGTTCCGATTGATGTTCTAGATGATAACCTATTCCTCGTTTTTAAATTGAGGGCATGTTTCTTGGTTACGTAGACCAAAGTTATGGTAACTGAAAACTTCCACCAGGCAATATATTTTGTCTTTCTGATTTAAATCAGTTTTCAATTATTTGCTTTCAAATTCAATAACATGTACAGAAGACCCAATGTCAAATTTCTACGGAGAACGTGCGTAAGGTGTCTCAAAAATGATGATGCTATTAACCCATGGCCTCAAAAAATTTCGCCGAAAGACACGCTTTGATCTGGCGAGGAATTTTCTGCTCACTACCTGGCTTTCAAGAGCTAAAACCTACCACAAAGCCGTTTACAAGTCGAACACTCCACGGCTTTCTGATCCAAATGAAAATACTAGGTTGCAAAGTTCAGGCATGCGCAGAAAGCAAAATTTCGAGATAGTTTTTGGGTTTAAAAGTGACACAGCAGTCTTGACTTTTCTTTTCGCTTTAGCTAATCCCCCCCTTGTTTCGCTTTTCTTGTCTCTTTTTTCGTTTCTTTGATGGGCATTAAAGAGGCTTCATTTGGATAAAAAACACTTTTGGGAAAGCTTTTGTGGTCTTCAGATTACATGAAAGGAAATATAGTTTTAAACTCTATATCTTTTTATTAATTTATTCTTTTTGTTCATCCCTCATACTTTGTAGTCAAAAAGACAAAATTCATTTCGGTTAGCACTTTTATGAAATAATGGACATGTTCCAATATTTTTTATTTACTTTCAGACCTGATCTTCACTCTGACGTGACAATTAACTGCACTAATGACTTACCAGCATCAGCTACTGAAGAAACCCTCCGCAAACATCGTCACTGGATAATCAAGTCCTTCACTGACATTCAGTACCACAACCATTATAAGGCTATCATCCGCATCAGATGTTTCTTTTGCAGTATTTTGTTTAGTTACAGCAGGACAGTTCAGTTCCAATGTACCGCGGAGGAACTCCCCAGAAAAGAAGCTTGTGTCAGTTTCAGGTTAGTACAATTGGTTTCTCATTTGTTGTTATACATAAACAAGCTGGCACTTTCTTAGCCCGTTGGAAAAAATAATACACCAAAATAACTCGCAGGAGCTGTTTCTTAACACAATTTTTTGTATTGGCTTTGTTCACAGATGATTCACTTCGTCCCTTCCTAACACCATGATTGTCTACTTCTAAGCGATAGTATGGTTAATGAACACGCAACCAACGACAGCCGAAGGGCCACTGCAAACGAGCTTCTCAACCATCGAATCAGCTTCGTTCAGCCAAACAAGACAACACTACTGGTCAGTCAAATGGGAAGGGCAGTGGGTGGCTAATAATTAATAAAAGCGCTGGTTGAACCTTACAAATCATACACTCCACACACGTTCGGCCTCAAGTCCGTCCGCGGACTTCTTGTTCTTCTTCTTAGTTTAAGTGTAGTTAATTACTAACCGGGAAACCCAAGGTGCGGTAAGGGCCTCCCCTCTCCCTTTTTCATTTCCATTGGGTTCCTTTGCAGGTTATCCGATCAGCGACTCCATCGATTGATGTCTTAACGACTTTTCTGCGACTTTCTTTTTATCTTCAGTCGTTTTGGATAATCTTCGTCTCGGCCGTCATCAACATCGCGGTCTTCTTCAACGCATAATCTACGCCGCCTAGTTGCGCCAAATTCAATTAATATGCTACACTTCACCTGTCAGTCTGAGCTCTGCGCAAGTGAAGCTTTCATTCGTAAGGTTCAACCAGATTTTACATCATTGAAATAATAATTCAGAAAACTAGAGACTAAAGACCATTCAACTGCTGTAGGGAGACCTTATTTGGCAACTGCCTGCAAGTTTAGTGGCTTCTCTAGTATATAATTACATACAGATAGCTAGTGTAGCCTCGCAAATTTGGTTGTGCTTTGACCTCTTTTAAACAGCTTTAGATAGAATTGCTTATCATTTGCCCTTATGAAAATAAAGCGTCTTGGTGAATTGCTCGCTGAAAAGTTACGAACATATCAAAAACGATCATATAGAACTAGGAAAATGTCCGCAGAAGAAAACAAAAAACAGGGGTCTTCATGCACTTAAAGCCAGTTTGCGAGAGTACATCAGTTATAGAGTACAAGCTCTACTTAGTCACACATTTTCTTTAGCGTGTGATCAGGCAGTTCTATATGTAAAGAGAACGCCTTGATCGCAGGTTACTAAAGGGAACTATGGGACAACGCACACACCCTAGCTAGATAATTTACGTATTGTAAGTAGTATTGTAGGTAGCCTTTCAGTTCATTTTACGACGGAGAGACCTCAAACGATCACGACAAAAGACAGGAGGAAGCTGGCAGTTAGATGCTAGAATAGCTGGGTAACAAGAGTGATTCTAGTTGCGCGCGTGGGGTGCGCGTGAGCGGGGAAGAGATCTCCAGCTCTCCCTCTTTCGTGTATCACATGCGCGCGAGAGTCCCGAACTCGAGTTTTCGTTCACTCTTGTGACTGCTTTGCTATAGTTAGGCATGTAGACGGGGCACTTTTCTCTGCGCTGTGGCATGGTTAACACTTAGACGATGGCGTTCGTTTTTTTGTTAATCTTACCTCGTGGAGTGAATGTTCTGTTATAGAAAGTCCTGCATTGCACCACGCAGGCGCTTAACGTCTGCAAATAGTAGACGCAGGTAGTTCTTCACGTCGACATACCCACCGGATCAGTTTGGTTCCTTTCGGCCGGCCGTCAACCTTTCTTGGCAGCTCGTAGTAAATTTAGAAATATAGGCTAGTCAGTTGCTTTGCTGGATGATAACTATCGACGGGAAAAAAAACATCAACCATGAAACGGACGAACGAACTCAGGTCATTGGCATTTCGAGATCGTTTGCTATTCCTGGCAACGAAATGTAAATCATGCTATAGGTATATAGCATATAGTAATATCTTTAAATTGAATACTGAGTTGTTTCAACTAATTTGACACTTTTTAGATTTTTCTAATAACCAACGCATCAATAAAATTGTCCTCATCGATAGAAAACAATTTGAATGGGGCCCACATTGGGGACACATATGAGCTCTTTAGCGGAAACTAGACAACTGCATCGAAAACATCTGATACCTAACTGCAGAGCTCGCCTTTTGGGTAATGAAGCCCGCTAAAGAATTGGCGCTGACCATGTTGTGTCAATATTAGTTGAAACTGCTCTTAATATAAAATAAGTTAATCGGCCGGCCGAAGCTTCGACGCATGGTGCATTCGTTATCCATCCCATGGTCTGCGCAACTGATGCACGCCCAAGTCGGCAACCCTCCATCTGGACAGATGCCGCAGGACATATCAAAAGGTAGAGCCGATTAAATTGGTGCAGCATTTTCTAATGCTGATTTATCACCGCAAGAGCTTCTATTGGAAAAGCGCAAATTAAGACATTCACGGTACAGCAATGATCAACTTTAAGATTCTAGATTTTGCCGGCAATTGCCTTGTCTGTCAAATTTGAAAGGCCATCTAAACACAACAATTGCTGCGAATGACAGTTTATTAGCAAATGCTTCACCGAATTAATCGGCTCCAGAAAAACACTCTATCTTGGAACCAGGTGAGTGAAAATTGCTATTTTTTGTTAAGATCAGTTCGGCTATTGTTCGGTTCAAGATTCGGCTCTTCGTCTAGATTCGGCATTCGGTCTTATTATGGAAGGCTTGGTATCGACAAATTAATTCTCGATAGCAAGCCGTTGGTCATATTCCGCGTTTTATATCTGGGGGACCCTGGAGTGTTCATTCGAAGTGCAAGTTTCCAGGCACATGAACATTTCTCGGTTAACTACCCCGGATACAAAATTTTTTTCACGTAGGAGCGCGTTCTACATCCGGCTAGCTATTTTTAAAATTGTGTAATGGCAGCTTGAATTTAATAAAAACAAAAACGCTGTTGTCTCGTGTCTTTCTTTAAACTTAATTGCTGCGCGTTAAATACTTAACAGACTAACCATATTTTACTTTTCAGGGACATCTTTCGGCTACTAACGCGTTCTATTTCAGGACCATCTGCATTTCAGCTTTTTTTTTTCGTCGAAATCCTCAACGATGGCTTTAAAACAACATCACGCGCTTCAAATTTTGTAACTTTAAGAATCAATAAAGACCGACAAAATTGTGGCTTCGTCTCTCTTTCATTTAAACCTATACTCGTTAAAAACAACTCAATACTAACGGAAACATTTTATTTCAGGAACTTTTCCTGTTAGGTTTTTTCGTCGCCACATGTCGATGCTTCAATAAATTTTTAACAACAAGGCTTTCAAGATGATTTGGATGAAAATAGAACCCACTACTGAATAACGCAAAGACTTCCGCCAAGATGATTTTTAATAAAGATGACCGCATCAAGCAGCAACTCTTTCGCCTACCGTTGCTCAAACCGCAAGAGCACAAAAGTGAGACACACCCTTACGTGGCGCGCGCCTTCAAGATGCAAGAAAGAGGGCATTTTTTCCCCGCCTCCCATGAAGATTATCGCATGGTCTTATGATTGATTTGAAGTGATGCCAAGATCATCCTCTTTGATGTGCTGATAAACGACCGTCAAGATGATTTCGATAAAACTACTATCCCATTATTTTGTAAACTAGAAGATGACTTCAACTGGCGATTTTTCACCCAGCTTTTGGATCCGCCGTTAAAGTGATAGAGGCCTATCAAGACCATGTTGAGGCGCGCGCCTTCAAGATGCACTCAAGATGTCGTCTTTGCAGCAAAGTGAACATACCCGCGTGGTCCCAAGAGTTATAAAGGAGCCTCCCTGTCCCACCGAGGGTAACGTATGTTTATTTTTTTTTTCTTTGTCAATTCATTGAATTTCATTCCACGGTTTTATGAGCTACATTTTACTTCTTTATGATACTACACTTGCTTGAAGCGCTCTGTTTAGTTACAGAAGGGTGGTTGAGCTGTCAGTTACAACGGAGGACGTTCTGATTTGCTGCGATGGCAAGATGGACTCAACAGGTCACATTCCACTTTCTACATTCCAAACAAATCTTATTTTCTTTAACCTGACACAGGAGGTTTTTTGGAGAGAATTTTGGAGGCCGGGGATTCAAACCCCGAAAGCACGTTTGCTGTACGTCACCCCAACCCGCCCTTTGTTTCATGGAAATCAGGGGTTAAGGATGGAGAGGCTTTAAAAGGAGGGGGATTCAAACCCCTTCATTTATACTGCAAGATAAACCTCTGAATCTTGATCTTGTTTTAATAAGAGAGCAGAAAGAGGCTGAAACAACAAAACGAATCCTCTAAATAAGATTCAAAACCACAACCGTTCAGTAAATTCTACCTTGTTTACTAGAATACTGACCTCGAAAAAGTGGGATTCAAACTCACGATTATAGCCAGAAATTATACATAAGAGCTTAAAAGGCGTTAAAGATGGGATTCAAACCCATTTGCTTAAAAGAACAACACTTGGTTTTTGTTGCTTAGCTTAAGCGGAAATCATTCGCTGCTTCCACTTTCTATTAACCATCACATCAGATGTTTCTTTTGCAGTATTTTGTTTAGTTACAGCAGGACAGTTCAGTTCCAATGTACCGCGGAGGAACTCCCCAGAAAAGAAGCTTGTGTCAGTTTCAGGTTAGTACAATTGGTTTCTCATTTGTTGTTATACATAAACAAGCTGGCACTTTCTTAGCCCGTTGGAAAAAATAATACACCAAAATAACTCGCAGGAGCTGTTTCTTAACACAATTTTTTGTATTGGCTTTGTTCACAGATGATTCACTTCGTCCCTTCCTAACACCATGATTGTCTACTTCTAAGCGATAGTATGGTTAATGAACACGCAACCAACGACAGCCGAAGGGCCACTGCAAACGAGCTTCTCAACCATCGAATCAGCTTCGTTCAGCCAAACAAGACAACACTACTGGTCAGTCAAATGGGAAGGGCAGTGGGTGGCTAATAATTAATAAAAGCGCTGGTTGAACCTTACAAATCATACACTCCACACACGTTCGGCCTCAAGTCCGTCCGCGGACTTCTTGTTCTTCTTCTTAGTTTAAGTGTAGTTAATTACTAACCGGGAAACCCAAGGTGCGGTAAGGGCCTCCCCTCTCCCTTTTTCATTTCCATTGGGTTCCTTTGCAGGTTATCCGATCAGCGACTCCATCGATTGATGTCTTAACGACTTTTCTGCGACTTTCTTTTTATCTTCAGTCGTTTTGGATAATCTTCGTCTCGGCCGTCATCAACATCGCGGTCTTCTTCAACGCATAATCTACGCCGCCTAGTTGCGCCAAATTCAATTAATATGCTACACTTCACCTGTCAGTCTGAGCTCTGCGCAAGTGAAGCTTTCATTCGTAAGGTTCAACCAGATTTTACATCATTGAAATAATAATTCAGAAAACTAGAGACTAAAGACCATTCAACTGCTGTAGGGAGACCTTATTTGGCAACTGCCTGCAAGTTTAGTGGCTTCTCTAGTATATAATTACATACAGATAGCTAGTGTAGCCTCGCAAATTTGGTTGTGCTTTGACCTCTTTTAAACAGCTTTAGATAGAATTGCTTATCATTTGCCCTTATGAAAATAAAGCGTCTTGGTGAATTGCTCGCTGAAAAGTTACGAACATATCAAAAACGATCATATAGAACTAGGAAAATGTCCGCAGAAGAAAACAAAAAACAGGGGTCTTCATGCACTTAAAGCCAGTTTGCGAGAGTACATCAGTTATAGAGTACAAGCTCTACTTAGTCACACATTTTCTTTAGCGTGTGATCAGGCAGTTCTATATGTAAAGAGAACGCCTTGATCGCAGGTTACTAAAGGGAACTATGGGACAACGCACACACCCTAGCTAGATAATTTACGTATTGTAAGTAGTATTGTAGGTAGCCTTTCAGTTCATTTTACGACGGAGAGACCTCAAACGATCACGACAAAAGATAGGAGGAAGCTGGCAGTTAGATGCTAGAATAGCTGGGTAACAAGAGTGATTCTAGTTGCGCGCGTGGGGTGCGCGTGAGCGGGGAAGAGATCTCCAGCTCTCCCTCTTTCGTGTATCACATGCGCGCGAGAGTCCCGAACTCGAGTTTTCGTTCACTCTTGTGACTGCTTTGCTATAGTTAGGCATGTAGACGGGGCACTTTTCTCTGCGCTGTGGCATGGTTAACACTTAGACGATGGCGTTCGTTTTTTTGTTAATCTTACCTCGTGGAGTGAATGTCCTGTTATAGAAAGTCCTGCATTGCACCACGCAGGCGCTTAACGTCTGCAAATAGTAGACGCAGGTAGTTCTTCACGTCGACATACCCACCGGATCAGTTTGGTTCCTTTCGGCCGGCCGTCAACCTTTCTTGGCAGCTCGTAGTAAATTTAGAAATATAGGCTAGTCAGTTGCTTTGCTGGATGATAACTATCGACGGGAAAAAAAACATCAACCATGAAACGGACGAACGAACTCAGGTCATTGGCATTTCGAGATCGTTTGCTATTCCTGGCAACGAAATGTAAATCATGCTATAGGTATATAGCATATAGTAATATCTTTAAATTGAATACTGAGTTGTTTCAACTAATTTGACACTTTTTAGATTTTTCTAATAACCAACGCATCAATAAAATTGTCCTCATCGATAGAAAACAATTTGAATGGGGCCCACATTGGGGACACATATGAGCTCTTTAGCGGAAACTAGACAACTGCATCGAAAACATCTGATACCTAACTGCAGAGCTCGCCTTTTGGGTAATGAAGCCCGCTAAAGAATTGGCGCTGACCATGTTGTGTCAATATTAGTTGAAACTGCTCTTAATATAAAATAAGTTAATCGGCCGGCCGAAGCTTCGACGCATGGTGCATTCGTTATCCATCCCATGGTCTGCGCAACTGATGCACGCCCAAGTCGGCAACCCTCCATCTGGACAGATGCCGCAGGACATATCAAAAGGTAGAGCCGATTAAATTGGTGCAGCATTTTCTAATGCTGATTTATCACCGCAAGAGCTTCTATTGGAAAAGCGCAAATTAAGACATTCACGGTACAGCAATTATCAACTTTAAGATTCTAGATTTTGCCGGCAATTGCCTTGTCTGTCAAATTTGAAAGGCCATCTAAACACAACAATTGCTGCGAATGACAGTTTATTAGCAAATGCTTCACCGAATTAATCGGCTCCAGAAAAACACTCTATCTTGGAACCATCACATCAGATGTTTCTTTTGCAGTATTTTGTTTAGTTACAGCAGGACAGTTCAGTTGCCATGTACCGTAGAGGAACTCCCCATAAAAGAAGCTTGTGTCAGTTTCAGGTTAGTACAATTGGATTTATTATTGGTAGTTATACATAACAAAGTTGTATTTGCAATAAGACGATTCGCAAGACAGTTTTTCTCTTGCTATTTAACGAGTTTTAATGAAAGATCCGTTTGTAAGTGTCTTTGTTTAATGCTCCTTATGTCTTTGGAACAATCTTAACGTAAATTCCATTCCTGGGCGACATCGTAATTGGTGCCTCTAGTTGAAGGGGAACCTAAAATGTAAAAAGGAAAATGCAAATGAGAGGTCTGTTTGAACTTTTCATAAGGGTGGCTGCCGCCTTGAACACATGTATACACCCTACAAACAAACTGCACCAGGAAGTCTAAAATCTAACAGGCTTTGTGCCTTTTTCTGAAAAAAAAAAAGTTTACTCATTGCCAAGAAATGATTTGTTTTCAGTTCCATTTTGTTAGTGTTGATTGTTGTGCATTAACTTTGTTTATGATGACCGAGTTTTTCCGCAGTTGTATTAAAGTTGTACAGAGCCACAACATCTTTTCAAGGAACAAACATCCCTGGCCAGGCTGGGGAGGGGGGAGGGGTGACCCCTAGAAGTTGACAGTGTTAAAAGGAAGGTTTCTTAGGTTCTGGGGGATCCTGATAATCTGCTAAATGACAATCAGCTGTCGGAGATGGCTTAAGACCGCCATCAATGGAGGAAATTTGTGGTCGACTACTGCGCAGCCGAAGGATGATGATGATGATTAGGCCTGACTCGGTCGAGGATTGAATAGTTTTTAGAATTTTTTTAAAAAAAGTTTAGCGGTGAGGCCCTCAAAGGATAATGTCAACTACACACAGGACATTTTTCGATTTTCAAACCGTAAGTAGTACCAGTATATAAACATTACTATTTAATTCCTCTCATTTTAATTCAAACAAATGTTCCTTCCACATCCATGATAGGACACTGGTTTCAGATATATCTGACAATCATCTGAAAATTGGTATGCAAATAAAAATACCTTACAATGAAATTATTGTACATAATTATTATTTTTTTAAGTCCAGACTATACCTCAGTGTCTGCACTTCGCTGGAACCTAAACCTCTTAAGCAAGTACACCAATGCTATTTTTGCCTCCATGAGTGCAAATCGCATTCCAATACAAGATCGGGGTCCTGTTCCAAATGGAAGAAAGCAGTATGGGTTGCGCTTCTGCTTTGCTTCCTTTGAAAACCTGTAAAGGACAACAGGGTATATGGGTCTCAACAAATGTGATCTTAAGTTAGTGTTGTTCAACACCTGGTAAGGAATTACTCCTACGTTGTACAGGTTGAAACTAATCCTGAATTTAGGCTAATCATCTTTCTTACAATTTGCTAAAAAATAGCTTTAAGGGAACAACTTTCTAAGGTTGATACCTGGAGCTGACCTAAACGTGTCCAAGACAGATTACAGTATTTTTTTTAACTATAAAGGAACTTACCACAATTGTATCCTAGAATAAGCACCCAGGCATTTATTTAAAATTTCAGCTGAAAGGATGGACGCTTAATGAAAGGAGGGCGCTTAAAGAAGGGAGGGGAGTGTATTATGTTCTCTCTTAAACAAACTGTTACTTAATTGACGTGTTTCGTTTGTTAAAACAGTGCTTGATAATCAAGTGTACCATAGTTGTATACACTTAACGCACATTAAGGAACCTAGTCAGCATATGGATATAGAAATAATGGAGCTGAAATGAAACTATTCTCCTATACTGATTCTGTTGTAGTTGAAGCCTAAAACGTTATAAAATTAATAAGTAGCAATAGCTACTGGTTTTCCTTGTATCCCTAATAGTTAAAAAGAGTGAGGGCAGGGCAGAGGGAGGGGTGGCACTTATTTGATATCATGGCCTTGGGAGGGGGAAGCACCTATCAAAACATGGGCGCTTATTCGCAGAAAAAAGGTAATTGTTTTGGATCTCTCTTACCTTTCTGGATCAAATTTCTCAGGGTCAGGCCAATACTCTGGGTCCCGATGGATATGGTACACAGGAACAAGCACTATGGACCCCTTAACAAATTTCACACCATTTAATGTACAGCTTTCATTGCATGAACGACCAAACCTACATGACCAGAAGATGAAAGACAAGAGCATGCTGTAAATTTATAAACTCAGATACTATGGTTATCAAGGCCTTCTAATAGCATGGACTTTAATTTAATGAGAGCAGGTTTTTCAGCTGCACTTGTCAGCAATTCCTCTCAATGTACCAAAGTTTATTGAAAAATGGCAACTTAACTGTAAGAAGCTGCGAGAAGAGGTTGGGGGCTTGGTACCAAAGACAATGTTTAAATTTTGAATCCGCCATGATGTACACAATTAACGTCGTATTCATGGATCTTCGTATAATATGGCCATCGTGTCTGTGGTTTCGTTGACACTGAAACCTTTTCCTTTGCCCGCCTCCTCCCCAGCTCCTGCCTCTTTCTTGTACAGTGGTGATATTACTGTTGTTGCAGTTTCATTGCCCTCACCTTTGCAGGCAATACATGTTTAATGATAGTTTGTATTAATATTTTGACTTGGTATTCTGAGTTTAATAAACCGGCTAGGTGTTCTATGTTCACATAGCCATATTACTCCACCATGTGTTTTATATTGCCTTTGTAAACACAGTTCAGCACACATTTCATTTTGTCTAAGTTTGTTCTTTTGCTATTCTGCTGGGGAAATTGAAGCATAAAAGAATATATTTTAATAGACTGCCATTATGAAAGAAGTCTATACTGTACCTGGGGGCAGGGGGGTAAAGACGCAATGCTTCACAAATCACCATGTCCAGATATTCCAAATTTTGCACCACATTATAGTCAGGTGTTTCCTGTTGAAAATAATGTCATCCATAATTAACTTCCAAGCAATTAAATTAGCTATTTTAAGAGCAGCAAGTAACATTGGGTTCAACAACTCAAATCATAATTGGAATTCAATAGACAAACTGGATGCCTTAAATAACCTGGGTACAGATCATCCTTGTAAGCACATTGTGGGTTTGTGCTACAGAATACAAGGGTCCAGTTCCTGCGGCCACTTTTTATTGTGGTTCATTTTCACTGTTTTTCTCTTGCTATCAGCATTGTCAATGTCATTGTCATTACATCAAGTCAAATTTATTGTGTAATATACGCTTAGCTTTCTGTGAGAAAATTCACTAGCTACTTTGCAGGTATTACACATTAAAATAAGAAATTAAAAATGAATAGATAATTAGTAATGGTAACAGGACCGAGTGGAGTCCAATTCGGTAGGTTAAAGTTCGATTTGTTTAATCATGAGTATGATTACAATCTCAATTGGACGACACGAAGTTCTGTTACCAATTAATCATAACTTTAACAAAATTTGTGATATAAAGGCTCTTTTTTTAAATCAAAAAAGAAGAAATTCCAAGATTTTTTTGCTAGCAGTGAAAAAAAGCCATTTCAACATGCCATGATGGTACATAGCGTACTGTCCAATTACTTAGGCATAAAGCGTACTGTCCTATTAAATTTTCCTATTAAGGCTGAAATCAGGGCATTTGGTAGCCAATCAGATTTGAGAATTTTGTTATAGTTATGATTATAACTGAAATATATACAAAATAACTAATTAAAAAGATAAACTGTAAAAATTATTTACATAATACTAGAAAATTTCAGAAATAGGGATAAAGCTAAAACTTTTAACAATGCGACAGACTGGTAGTAGTAATTAAAACTAATATTGTAAACCTGAGAAGTCCAGTTTAATTTTCTGATACTATTTCTAAAAGTCTGAAAGATCATTAAAAGAACCTTGGTCTAAGTGAAATTTAGTATCAAATGTGAGATATTTTCTTGCATGTGGCTGGTTTTAACACAGGCAGTCTTTCATGGGAAAGATTATCTTAATACAATATGACTCATTGTAACTCTTATTATAATTTATGATTCATTCAAAATATTTCCCCGATTCTGAATGGCTAAAAGCACACGTTTAATTCACCATAACCAGTTACCGATGACCAAATTTGGAAGAATTTTGTGTTTCGCGAGGAAATGACGTCAAAAATGCAGCGTTCTTGCAGGTTAATGCACAGTCAACCAAGAAGACCTGGGGACAAGGTTGAGTTGTTTTGGTTGTGAACTTGAAAAATGGCGGACATTTCACTCGTTTCAGGAGTAAGAACTAGGCGAAAAAAATAGCTCAAAACATGGCAAGAAAAGCAAGAAAACAAATCGAAGGGCGACATCTGCTATTTGGAGAATATTTGTGGAGCTGAACAACCCCCAAAGTGCACTACAGAAGATGAACTTAACATCGATGGATCGATGGAGGTAAGCATGTTTTAGTCATGTTTTTAAACTAGGAATTATTTTGAATAAATAATAAAACAATTATTGAATTCGGCTTTCGTATCATATGAAGAATTAAGGAGATCTCGGAGGGTATTATCCGCCTCGGCCTACGGCCTGGATGGATAACACCCTCCTCGATCTCCATAATAATTGTATTATTATAGTCCCTTAGACTAGTTCCTTAGAGTATTTTAGTCTAATTTTACACACGATTCCTAGGAAGACCATGTAAAAATGATATGATTTCATAAGTAAAATTAATTAAGATTGATGATGATGATGATGATGATGATGATAATGATGATGAGGCAACACCC